>NW_021703782.1:104918835-105068579 GCF_005190385.1 Monodon monoceros
TCAATATAGGGGTGCGTGTGTGTGTGTATCTCAATATAGGTGTTTCTGTGTGTGTATTTCAATATAGGGTGTGTGTATGTGTGTATCAACATAGGGGTGTGTGTGTATATATGTGTGTATAGTCATACCAGATTTGTTCACTTAAAAACACATCATGTTGGGTCTAGAGACTGTCAAACAGAGTGAAGTAAGTCAGAAAGGGAAAAACAAATATTGTGTATTAACACATATAGGTGGAACCTAGAAAAATGGTACAGATGAACTGGTTTGCAGAGCAGAAACTGAGACACAGATGTAGAGAACAAACGTATGGACACCAAGGTGGGAAAGCAGTGGGGGGGTGGGGATGGGGGTGTGATGAATTGGGAGATTGGGATTGACATGTATACACTGATGTGTATAAAATTGATGAATAATAAGAACCTGCTAGGGCTTCCCTGGTGGCGCAGTGGTTGAGAGTCCGCCTGCCGACGCAGGGGACACGGGTTCGTGCCCCGGTCCGGGAAGATCCCACATGCCGCGGAACGGCTGGGCCCGTGAGCCATGGCCGCTGAGCCTGCGCGTCCGGAGCCTGTGCTCCGCAACGGGAGAGGCCACAACAGTGAGAGGCCCGCGTACCGCAAAAAAAAAAAACAAAACCTGCTGTATTAAAAACAAAATATGTATATATATATATATATAATTCAAGTCAAAAAAAAAAACCATCATGTTGCCAACAAACACATGAAAGGATGCTTAACATCACTAATCATTAGAGAAATGCAAATCAAAACTACAATGAGGTATCACCTCACACCAGTCAGAATGGCCATCCTCAAAAAATCTACAAACAATAAATGCTGGAGAGGGTGTGGAGAAAAGGGAACCGTCTTGCACTGTTGGTGGGAATGTAAATTGATACAGCCACTATGGAGAACAGTATGGAGGTTGCTTAAAAAACTAAAAATAGAACTACCATATGACCCAGCAATCCCACTCCTGGGCATATACCCTGTGAAAACCATAATTCAAAAAGAGTCATGCACCCCAGTGTTCACTGCAGCTCTATTTACAACAGCCAGGACATGGAAGCAACCTAATGTCCACCAGCAGATGAATGGATAAAGAAGATGTGGCACATATACACAATGGAATATTACTCAGCCATAAAAAGAAACAAAATTGAGTTATCTGTAGTGAGGTAGATGGACGTAGAGTCTGTCATACAGAGTGAAGTAAGTCAGAAAAAGAAAAACAAATACCATATGCTAACACATATATATGTAATCAAAAAAAAAAAAAAAAAGGTTCTGACGAACCTAGGAGCAGGACAGGAATAAAATGCAGACACAGAGAATGGACTTGAGGAGATGGGGAGGGGGAAGGGTAAGCTGGGATGAAGTGGGAGAGTAGCATTGACATATATACACTACCAAATGTAAAACAGATAGCTAGTGGGAAGCAGCCGCATAGCACAGGGAGATCAGCTCGGTGCTTTGTGACCACCCAGAGGGGTGGGATAGGGAGGGTAGGAGGGAGACGCAAGAGGGAGGGGATATGGGGATGTATGTATACATATAGCTGATTCACTTTACTGTACAGCAGAAACTAACACACCATTGTAAAGCAATTATACTCCAATAAAGAAGTCAAAAAAATTTTTTTAATAAAAAAAGGAGGGCTTCCTTGGTGGCACAGTGGTTGAGAGTCCGCCTGCCGACGCAGGGGACGCGGGTTCGTGCCCCGGTCCGGGAGGATCCCACATGCCGCAGAGTGGCTGGGCCCGTGAGCCATGGCCGCTAAGCCTGCGCGTCCAGAGCCTGTGCTGTGCGGCAGGGGAGGCCACATCAGTGAGAGGCCCATGTACCGCAAAAAAAAAAAAAAAAGGAATGCTAGTGATTTATGTATATTTACTTTGAACTTAACTCTGTTATTTAGTTGTAATAGTTTTCCAGTTGATTATCCTAGATTACTTAATTATATAATTAATATGGTAACTAATTATGTAACCTGGAAATAATGACAATGTTACATGTGTCTTTAATGTTTATACCACATTTCTTTGTCTTAGCTCATAGATTTGTGCATCTAGAATAGTGTTAAATTATAGCAGAATGGCAAGTATTCTTGACTTGTTCCTCTCAATAGGAATTCAACGTTAAGAAGATTGTGTTAGTGTTTCTACCATGCATCCTTTGTCATATTAAGGAATTCTGTTCCTAGCTTAGTGCTTTATCAGGAATAGATACTAAAGTTATCAGTGACTTTTCAGCATCTCTCAAGATCATTTGTTGAAATACCATTGCAATCCTGTAGTAAACCTGTTTGCTTCAAGATACTGCTAATTTGATTTGCTATTTTTATTATTTTAGAACATTGGTGAGTTTTATTTGCTAACGTTTTATTTGGATCTTTATTTATCAATGATATTGGTCTCTTTTTTATGCCATGTCTGTCAGGTTTTGATATAATGGTTATGCTCGAGTCATAAAAAGAACTGCACATATTTCCCACTTTCCCTGTGCTCTGGAACAGTTTAAGTAATATTCGGTTTTTCTTTTACAGTTTAATGGATGGGTCCATAAAACCATTTGGATAATGTACTTTTTAATCATGGTATCTTTCTTAATATTGTTAGTATTTTCTCTTTATTTGGTGAGTTGAAGGTTTTGCCCCTTCTTGAGACAATTTTGGGAAGATAGATTTTCCTAGTAAGCACACATTTCATCTACATTTTCAAATACGTTGGCATAAAAATTGCACATACCGCTATTTTAACTTCTCCTCCATATTTGAAATCATATCCCTTCTCTCAACCCTAACAATGCACATCTGTGTTTTTACCTTTTGTTTTTTCCTCCATCATACATACCAAAGATTGTCTACTTTATTGACTTTTTCAAAGAACCAACTTTCAGTTTTATTTATCACTCTGCAGTGATAAATATTTCTGATTTTATATTTTTAATGCTTTCTCCTACTTTCTTTTGTTCTTTTTAGTTCTCTATAATGAACACTAAGTTCATTTCTTTTTTATCTTTCTGAATTATTAATATAAGCATTTGAGACTATGAATTTTTCTCTGAGCAGAGTTATATGATTTTGATTGCATCCTATATGTAGATAGTTTGTGATTTTAATTCCTTCTTTCATCTCTGAATTTTTTGGAGTGTTGTTTTCCTTTCCCAAATGGTTCGTTTTTAAAATCTGTTTTTACCCCTGGGGCAGGGGATGGAATGAAATTGCTTCAGACCTACCAAAACCACATGGGTTACAAGTATGGGAGGTATGGTTTCCCCCAAAGGAAAAGTGAAGGCTGTTTCCAAAAGAATTGGGAATAAATTAAAAAAAAAAAAAGAATTGGGAATAGATGTTAGGCAGACAAAAAGTACCAGTTTCTTCTCTACTGCCAATAGAATTGTTGAAGGATTAAATTAGATAGTACGTGTAATTTACTTAGCACAGTATCTGGCACAAAACAAGCCGAATAATAATCACCAGATTAATGCCCTCTCCTTATGCCCTTTCTTACTGCTGGTCAGAATACCAGCACATGCTACACCATCCCACAGCTCTTAGGAGAACCTTTGCAAACAGTAGGACATCCCATTGCCCCTGTAGATTACCAGGTAATCCCCAGGGCAGGGGGGGAAATCTGTGGTTGTGTCCTCATTTGACCTCGAGGAGCCAGAGGAGATTCTCTGTGGGCTGCAAGGCTTTGTTCAGTACCTTTGTAAGTCACCGGCCCCAACACCAAGAAAAACAGGAGGCCATGTGCTCCTCTAAGAAACATGGCCTCTGACCACCTGAGGTGTGACTGCCTGGCCCCGCCCCCTTTCTGCAGACCTGGGAAATGTTTGTCTCAGTGTCAGCCAGCTTCCAACACATTTCACTTGAGGAATAATATTCTTTAGATGAGGATTTGTTCTGAAGTCCGTGTTTTACACAACTGATACTAATTAACGGGCACTAATTAACACTCAGTCTTCTGCATCAGACAGGGAGCGTGAGCCACCCACTGAGATCTCCTTCTGTAGTCGATGGCATCGCTTTGCACTCTCATAAAAAAAAACCAAACAAAACCAAAAACAAAACCTTAATGAGCTGCTGCTCTGTTATTTCATTTGGAATTTATCAGGAGTTTATGTGATCAAACCACACAAGTATAGTTCCGGGTGCCAGCACTCCTCATTTCTGAAGTTTGAAAATGATCTTTTCAAAGCAGAGCAGGAGAACATGGGAAAAAAGTCTTTCATCTCAAACTTTAAAAGAAAGAGAGAAAGAAAATGGAAAGCATAAGATGGAAATGTGGCATATTTTTATGCTGTGGAAGGTTTTTTCCCCCCAACACAGCAGAATTTTCCTTATTAAATAGATAGCTGTGTGAGAAAAACCAAAACCAGACTTGGGATGGAAGTGAGATGGGTGGCGATGGGAGAAACAAGAGAGCAGTGAGTTTCTGGGCTGGCGGTGAAGCCCGGTGCCAGCCGCGGGCTTTGGCTCTGGGAGACTGGGAGCGCCCAGCTTCAAGCAGGCTCTGCACCACGGAGCCTGTGTCCCTCAGCTTAAGAGAAGGGTCTGTTCAGGAGAGCACCTCCTTTGTCAGCTTGACACTCCCTCCTCAGGGCCAGGGTGTCTTGTGGACACCCCTGGCGGGGGGCCTGGATTCACTGTCAGGAAGAAGGTTTGGCCACATGCCCCTGGGCTTGGGACCAACCCAGCTGGGGAGGCATCCACAGCAGAGCCAGCGGAGGGCTGCTCATCCCCGGCCCCGGGGCTCTCTGCCTCACCATGGCAGGCTGGTTGGCACCCCTGTTGTAGCCACAGCAGTGTCACCGGGCCCTGTGTGGGGTGTGGCAGGAGGGGACAGAACATATTCTGGGTAGCTGTCCATCTCACAGGAGGTTGAGTCTGCAGGCAGGCAAGCCACAGAGTGGATGCCGGCTGCCAGCCGTGTCCTCGGGTGGGTGGCAGGCCACAGGAGGGGTCCTCGCAGCCCCAGCTCTGACTCTGGCACCCTTGTCCCTGTGCCAGCCAGGACTGCCAGCCCCCAGCTTTCAGCACTGCTTGCTCTCTGTCCCAAATCTTTGGGGTCAGGCGGGCATGAATTCAAATCCTGATTCCCCCACTTGTAGGTTGTACGGTCTTAGATGTGTCACATTTGCTCTGTAAGCTTCCATTCCCTAATCCGTCAGATGAAGAAATGAGAGCACCTGCTGTGCTGTGCTGTGCCAGTTGCGGCGAGATGCTGTGGTACAAGCAAGGCCAGCCTCTCCTGTCGCGGACAGGCTGTTAGTATTACGGTTGTTTCCTCCAATGCGTCTGCACCTCCCAGCCCAGCTCCAGCCCCTGGCACTGCCCAGCCTCATGGCCGCCAGGGCCAGTAGCTGGTCCAGTTACTGTCCGTCTTGACAAGGCCAACAACACGGTGTCTTTTGCCGCAGTAACGCTGTGTAAAAGGAAGGGAGCTGAGACATCCCAGCTGTGCTGTCTCAATCCAGACAGAAGTTCCCAGAGCTGGTCGTCTGAGGTAGGTGGCCGCACGTGGTCAGCATCTGGGCGCCATCCACAGTTATGGCAAACCCGGCTGGGTGCGTCTCTCCCACGGGCGTCCCGCTCCAGTTCCAAGTGGGGCCTCGCCATGGAGCCAGGCTCGGGGTCAGCTCAGCTTCACGGGCACCTCAGTGGTCCAGGCCCTGGGCCGGGAGACTTCACAATCAACATCATTATCCCCAGTCACAGTCAAGGAAACACAGGTCCCGGGAGGCAAAAAGGCTTGCCTGAGGCCACCCAGCTGGTAGGCGGCAGAGCCAGTGTTCCAGGTCTCCTGGCTCCAAGCCCCACGCTCTCCCACTTCCACCACAGCTGTGTGTCACGGGGCAGAGCTGGCAGGGCCCCCAGGCCATGGTGGGCCCGCTGACGATGGGACCTGGGACAGACGTGTCACGATGGGTGCCAGGGAGGCCGCGGGGAGGAGGTGGACGGTGCAGCCACCATGTAGTCGTCAGCCCTCCTGGAGAGTGTTGACCCCAAGGGGGTGTCAAGCAGGGAGAGCCATGGCCTGGATGCCTGTGGGGTCAGCTGTGCCCCACCCTGCCTCACCAGCTGCCAGCCTCCAGGGGATCTAGCTGGGGTCAAAGAAGGACTTGACAGTATGGCAGCCTGGACTGACCTGTGTTCAAATCTTGCCTCTGCCACTTCCCAGCTGTGTGACCTCAGACAAGCGATGCAGCGCTCTCAGCTTCAGCTTCTTCCTCTGTAAAGTAGAGATAAAACCTCCCTGGTAACAGCGTGGTTATGGCAAATCAACAAACAGGGCAAAGCTCTTAGTTTAGGACCTGGAACACAGTAAGTGCTCAGTCTTATTATCATCGCTTGACTCCCCGTGTCTCTTTCTTCAGCTCTGAAATGAGGGTAATGATGTACTTTGCAAGGTTATCTTGTGGCCTAAAGTATGCCTTCATTCATACCTTCCTTCTTTCAACTAATGTTCTCCAAGCAGCTCCTGTGTGCTCTGTTCCAGCCACTGGGGTTGAGCTTGTGGAACAGGACACTTCCTCCTCAGAGGGGTTTTAATAAAGTCTGATGGGGGAATCAGACAGTAGATACATGAACGAGGCCAGTCAGTATCTAATGGTGGCTGTGGTGAGTGCTGTGTGTCAGGCTTCGCGCTGCTCTGGCCAAGTACAAGTGGGAGGTGGCTATTCTAATGATTTCATCATGGTTTAGGCTTTTAAATATTTCCAGTTACAGGCTAATGACAATACTGGGAAGATTTCTCTGGATTTGTGCAATATTACCTGTAGATTTGCTGCTTTGGGAGTGACAGGCTGTTCATATGGGAATTCTGTCCGGGTGTTGCTGAGGCTTGGGGTCTGCCCCGGCCGCCAGGGCCAGGAGGCCTCCTTTGGGAGGTCCCCTCCGTCCTCACATGTGGTGGCCCTGGCCTGGACTCTCAGGTCAGGGGAACAGATAGGTGTTTTGTGGAGGAGGGTGATGAACACTCTACAGTGGGGTTTGCTCTTATGAAGTAGTGAGCTCCCCATGCCCCGAGGGGACAGGCAGAAGCTGGGGTGGAAATGGTGTTCGGCCCCTTTGAAAGCGAGCTTCTCCTGGCCTCTGTTTGCAGAGCCAGGACCTGAGAGGATGCAGAGGGGCCAGCCCCGGTCCTCACAGGGCAGAAAAGGGTGAGCCTTCCATGCCGGGGGTGTTATTTGAGAAAAGGCAACTGATTCCTCGTGTGTTTCTCATGTCCGGTGAGTGGGTCGGAACAGGCACTGGAGCCAGACAGACCTGGGTTCAAATCCAACACACTCGCTGTGAGGCCTCAGGCTCATTTCTTAATCTCTCTGAACTTTAGTTTTCTCCTTAACCTCCCCATGGGGTCGATGGGAGGACCACAGGAGAGGAGAGGAGGAGATTCCCGTCTTGTAGCAAATCCCAGGAAGCGTCAGTTCTCTCCCATTTCCCATATCCTGCTCCTTGGTGACCCTGCTCCCGGGCTGAGGTTCACTCTGCTGCTCAGAGCCAGCTGCGTTCGGGTCTGCACAACGTTGGCCTCTGGAACAAAGCTGCCTCGTGTCCCTTATCCCCTCACCTCATGCTCAGCACTAGGGGGTACTTTTTGTTGTGGTTGAAGCGTTAATGGGATTTTCGGGATTGCCATTGCTGAACCCTTGGGGAGGTAGCTGAGTTACATTTTTAAGAGGGGAGAGGAAAAACAAGGTCGAGAAGTAATAAATCTGTGGACTTAAATGTCCCAAACTTGGAGCTTCTATACAAGGGAAATGACTTCTAATTTTTAAAATTTTGGAAACATGGTGCCACTAAAAAGAAGGGAAGTGGAAATGATTCCTACGAGAAGTGCTAGCATATGTTTCTGTGATTAACAGTTTCCCGTAAAAATGTGTAGCTATTTTAAAAGCGGACGAATGACTCATGGTATCCAGCACTAGCAGTCCACTGCGATGGCAGGAAGCATGTACTCTGCGGAGGCAGGCTTGGGTTCAGCTCCCTTCCCCATCATTTACCGGCTATGTGACCTGGAACGAGTTAAACATCCTCTGTGCATTTCCTTTTCCTCCTCTGTAAAATGGGTTTTATAAGAACAAATAACATAATGAATGCGTAAGTCAGTGCAGTGTTTGTCCAGCCATGCAGAAAACCTACAGCTTTAATATTAAGTACCTGGTTAATTACATTTGTTATCATTCTTAGTAGTTTAATAGTAAACTTTCAAGGCTATAAATTTTCCTCTGATTACCACTTTGGTCTGATCCCATAAATTTCAATATGTAGTGTTCTTATTGTCATTATCTTTGAATAGATTTCTTATTTTAGATTTTTTTTTATTTGACCTGAGAGTTGCTTATGAGTGTGTGTGTGTGTGTGTGTGTTTAACAAATGGTTAGAATTTTTTCTATATTTATTGTTAAATCCTAGATGTACTGTAAGGTCAAAGAGAGCAGATAGTATGACATTTACTTTTTGGAGCTTATTGAGCATTTTTTTATAGACTAGCATATAATCAGTGTTTGTAAGCATTCCATGAGTATTTAAAAAGGATTATATTTTTATTTATATAACACCAAGCTTGTTAATTTTGTTACTTAAATACTACATTTATATATGGACACATACATATGTATATCTGTAGATGCATGTATATATATATGTGTATATTTTTGTATGTACATACATATGTGTACGCACACACACACACACACACACACACACACACACACACAAATTCTCGAAGAGACATACCAAAGGCTCCCTCCATGTTTGTGGCTTTCTTGAATCCACTTTTCATTTTTGGTGCTTTTTTGCTTTGTATATTTTGGTGCAATGTTGCTTTATGCATAGAAGTTAGTAATCATTAGATCTTCTCAATCCACTGTGCCTTTCATTAATATCAATCACTCCTCTTTGCCTTGTTCTATGTTTTCTGCCTTAAATTCTACTTTACATCACTACTCCTGCTCAACTCCACCAATATTAACGGTGTAGTGGCAGTGCTCATGGGGGACTGCTGGAAGGATATGTCACCCGTTGTCCATGCACATCTCCAGAGAGACTAAAGTGCGACCCTGCAGCAAGCCAGTCAGCTGGGCCACACCACACAGCCAGTCCTGTTTTCTCATCCCTGGCCAGGTGGCTTGTCCCGAATTCCCCCTGGGGTGATGCCATGAGACCATGCTGAGGCTCTGCGCTGGCCTATCCCAGCAATGTTTTCATATCACACGTTATTTTCTTATTAAGCACCCTCAGGAGAATTCTCTGTCTAGCCTTAGTCCTTTGTACCAAGGACGGTTGCTTTTTCGATTTCTTCTTTTGTTCTTTAATTTATGATTTGGGGTGTGTGTATGTGTATCTGTGGACAGATAGATAAACAAGTAGACACACAGCTAAGTGAATAAATGAAAAACTGAATTCAGACAGTGTTCTCCTGGATATGACAACTTAGACCTATTAAACTGCAGTGGTTGGTAAAAAACACAAGCATTCATTCATCCCTTTCGTGTCCTGTTATTTTCCAGTTGGGTTACAGGTAATAACCCTTGTTGCTGGAGAGTGTATGAACTAGAAATGCTAAAATCTTGCCAGCATTCATTTTGGTGGTTGCTCAGATGTTTGATTTAAAGTTGAGCAGTCTGTGTGAAGAGTTAGTAGTCAGGACTGGAACTGAAGTCCAAATCATACCGCATTTTTCCATGTCACCCTATACCTTCTAGCACAGCAGTTCTGTTTTGTGCCATTTTGTTCTGATTTATGGTGAACACCTACCATCGTTAAATATCTTCCTTAATTTTAGGCATCTATCTTCTGGATTTAATCTACATTGATTCTGCATATCCTGCCTCAGGCAGCATCATGGAAAACGAACAAAGATCCAATCAGATGAACAATATTCTCCGAATAATTGCGGATTTACAAGTTTCCTGCAGCTACGGTTAGTACCCCTGGTTGTTGGAATTGTGAAATCTTACATCACCGAAATTTGGGTCCAGCACCTTATCAGTGAGAAAGCTCTAGAAACCAGGTAGTCTCCACAAAGCTCTTCACTTTGATACCTTGAGTATCAAACACGTTCTGGATCCTTTATAAGCATGTTTGATCTTCACAGACTATGCAAACTAGATGTTACCATCTCTGTATCACAGATGAGGAAACTGAGGCTGAAGACAGTGTAGTCACTTGTCTAAGGTCACACATCCAATGAGTGGCAGAGCCCAGGTCCTTCATTCATGAAGAGCTTTGTGGGCACCTCCTGGGTGGCTCTCCTCCAAGCAGATTCAGGTACTTGGGCTCCTCTATCTCGTGGCTCTGCCATGTCCCATGGCCCCGAGTCCTCCACTGACCTCTACATCCAGCTGGAAGATGCAGAAGGAGAGAGAATCATACCAGAGTATGGACCAGACTTGCACGTGGTGCTCATCACTTCTGCCGAGGGAGGCCAGGAATGCAACGTAGCTGCAGGCCTAGAGGGAACAGGGAAATGGCTTGGTCAACAACTGGCCAGGCTCTGCCACACGTGACCAGATCCAAAGGGTGACTGTGATGGTGGGCGTCTGAGATGGTTGGAGGAGGTGTTGCTGGCAATGCTGATGGGCCGTCCACGTGGATGGTGGGGGATGGGGCTTGACTGGGAGCCAGGTGCCCCGGCCTTCCAGGAATGGGCCTGAGTGACCAGGGCGTCCGGCGGCAGAAGTCAGCAGAGAAGAAGGGGAGGGTGGCCGAGCTGCAGGAGTGTGCCTCCTTGGAGCAGGTTTTCACAGGATGGGGGAGAGTAAAAGTCTGGAAGCAGCAAAGCGGGACAAGGAAGAGAGCAACACCACCTCCAGTACGTAGGGTGGGAGAAACCAACAGCCTCCATGTGGTAAGGCCACTGCAGGGGGGCCCACACAAGCCAAAGGTCCGCTCATGAGTGCCGCCCCTACAAGCGCCCGCACTTCCAGACCAGCTCTTCTTCTGCCCAGAGGAACAGGGAGGGGACTGTGTTCCCAGTGCCCTTTCCACTCAAGGACCTCGACACTGGTCCTGCTGGCCAGCAGAGCAATTACATACACAGCTTTGGGGTCAGACAGATGTGGGTTCACGTCTTGGCTCCGCCTCCTGAAAAGTCACTTTGTCCTAAGTCTGAACTTTTCTCATAGTAAAGATGGGGACATGACTGTGCAGAGCCCTTAGCCCACCCCAGCATTTCATTAGAGCTCAGGAAATGCTCACTCTTACTACCATTATGTTCCCCTGCCCCTTCCCCATTGTCAGCTCCGTGAAGCAGGGGTCATTATCCCCATTTCAGAGACGAGAACACCAAGGCTCTAGAGAAAGAGAATGACCTGCTGAGAGTCTCACAGTTACGAGGCAGAGCCATCAGGGGCTCCTCGCGGCACCCGGATGCACCCGCCCGCCCCCCGGGAAAGCGAGGGCCCTTTCCCACCCTTTCTCCACTCCTCTCCACAGCGTCCTCCACTGCCTCAACCTCTCTCCTTAGCTGGTCTGTCCCACCCTGTGGGGAACGAATGGCAGAGCGCATCACGGAGGGTTTACTGCCCCCTCAGAAAGAGTGCAGTGACTGTGACGGTCTGGGGAGGGCATCTGACGTCAGTCACCCCAGGACAGAGAGACAGGGCAGTGTGGCCGAGGCCGCAGGTGACCTGGGGTCAAAACTTCTCAGCAGTGTGACATGGCAAGTCGCCATGGCTTCCTCCTGTGTGCAGTTGACATCTTACTCCCCGAAATGAGGCAGGTGCAAAGGCTGAGGCAGATGGCTTCTAGAAATCACTGGGTGCAGAGCCTGGCACAGAACAGGCGCTCAAGCGTCTAGGCCCTTCCCTTTCCTCTCAGGGTGCAGCAGCTCCAGCCCGTGGGCCAGATTCTCAGGCTGTGCAAGGATCTGGGTTGGGCCTGCACACCAGGCTGGATGGCGTTCATTCCTTCTTGCATTCTTGTCACACGGGGTTGGGCAAGCATGGGAGGCTTGGCCAGTTACTCCAGTGGAGACCTGTTTTAGGGCACACACACCTCGCTGGAGGCCATCTTTCCCCCAAGACCCATCTTTCCCCAGCCAAGGAACTGTGGTGACCTCAGGGTGTGGTGTCTGTGGCCCTGCCAGCTGGGGGGCACTTCCTGAGGGACCCCTCTGGGCCCAGCACAGGCCCGGCCTAAGGGATCATAAGCAACTGTTGAAAGACTGAATATATGTCTCAGTCCCTAAGGAGCTTCTCATGGGGGGCCTGGGGATGGGGAGAGACTGAAGCCCCTGGGTTTTGTCCTCCTCCTCCAGACCACCTCACAACCCTACCCCACGTGCAGAAGTACCTGAAGTCCGTGCGCTACATTGAAGAGCTCCAGAAGTTTGTGGAAGACGACAACTACAAGTGAGTGCCCCCGGCCCCCTGCAGGGCTAACGGAAGGTCACTGCAGCTGCACCGGCACCTCCCCCCCAGCACGTGTGCATAAGGTGACCTCTGACCCCACAGAGCCCACAGCAGGGCTGCTGTGTGTCTCCTCCCACCCGCCCCAGCCCCACAGGCGCCACCGGGCCGAGGAGGGTGTTCTGTCAACTTCTCAGCGTGGCTTTCTCTGGTGGGGAGCGTGAATGAATTTGGGCTCCACAGCTGTGTGTGGTGCAGGCTTAGTGCTCCAGGTCAGGAGTGCCTGCCCCCACTCAGCGCTGAGCGGAAGGACAGCTTTCTAGCCACATCTCCAGGCTGCCAAACAGAGCTCTCCGAGAGCCTGTTTCATGCACGAGGCAGCTCCCTGGGGCCCCAGCTTGCTGCTGGACTCTTGCCATCTGGCGCTGGCTGAGGCCCCGTCTCCATCCCATGCAGCCCGTGTGGAATAGGCCCGGTTCCCATGAAGACCCCTGTGGGCACTTTGGCCTCATCTTCCACTCACCTGCTCTGGCTTTCAGTTCTTTCTTCATTTGTGGCAGCTGGGAATTTATCCAACATTTCTATGTATTTAGAGGCAGAAGGAAGATTTTTCACGTTGGGTCTGTCTGCCGTATTGATCGGATGTCTTCTTGGCTCACTTTGAGCTTGAGGTCAGCTAAGAGCCTCAGGACTTTTCATATGGCCTGATATATGATGGAGGCAAGTCTCAGCCGTCTTGTAACTGATCATTTTCCCCCCTAAACGTCAACTTTACATGTATTCTTTTAAATCTCATCTTACTGGTTGCTTCCAGTAAACCATGCATGATCCCTTTGAATCCTGCTATCCAACATATTTTTAAATCTCTTCCAGTTTTGTGTCTAAAAATTTGATCAGCTTGATGATTTGGTCTTCATTAAAGTCACTGGAAACTGTAGAGAGCTGTGGCCACTAGAGACACCCCAGGTTACCCCTTTTCACTCACCAAGACCTTGGGAATGGCTGTTCAAGGTTTTTCACCTGCCACCTCTGCAGGAGTGGATCTCAGCCCTGGCTGTGGATCAGAGACACCTAGGCAGCCTTCTAGCCCTCCAGGTGTGTGGTGGGGGGCGGGGCAGGGTCTGGAAATTTGTATTTTTTCAAAGCTCCCCACATGGTTCTAATGATTGGCTATCTTTAGGAACATAAACATAATGTCTTCAGTTGTTATTGTACAATATATTGTTAAAATAGAATATAATACATTTTGATCTGTTACATAATCATAACAGCAATAAATAAAGGCCAGAGATTACCATTAAAATTACGTTTGCCACAAATTGCTCATTTTTACTTACAAAGCATTTGCTGTTCCTGAAAAGAGTACCCCGGAGTGGGAAATTATTCCCACTTAGGATCGGGGGTAATATTTTCCATTCATGTGCCAATAATGCGGTTAAGGAGACAGTAGTTTTTCATTTACACTAATATCCTTTAAGGAGAAAAATGGTCTCTAAATACTTCTGGCCGTGAGATAATCCTTGGACAACCTGCAGGTTGTGAGTAATAACGCCTTCCGTTCTGAAGCACATTGAACACCCCCAGCACCTAATGCCTGGATTTCACAAAGGCCCTTTGTTGTGGTCCAAGTGGACAAACCCAGGGAGGAAGGCTGCGTTCTCACCCCGTGCCCAGACCACTGAGGGGATCCCTTCCCAGGAAGACCCTGGCTCTGAGTGACACGGGACGCACAGGACTTGTGACTCTGCTTGAGCATCCCACACCCCCTGGACCAACTCACCCTCCCGAGACTTGGTCCCCACCCCAGAGGACGCAGGCTTAGCTCTTACCTCAATGACGTTCCCGACCTGCTTTGGAGACGTTGGGCCAAGGAGCCCAACCAGTGCTTTGTTTTCCTCAGCCTTTAGTCTATTTTATTTTATTTAAGAAAAATTACCCAAATTCCTACCACTTAGAAAGCCTGACTGTTGGCATCAAGTGAACATTATTTTGGACATTTTTCTATGCATAAAAGTACATATATATATATATATATATATATATGGAGAAGGATGGATAGGTGGATGGATGCAAGAATAGAATTTATTAAAATTGGATTATACCACACTTGCTATTTTTAATTAAAAGTATTTACTTTAATTTAACCAGAAAAAGGAACTGAAATAAAACATAAGGAATTGCTGCTCTTCAAATAAATATTTCTCCACCACAAGAGATATTATTTCCTAAAAGGGCCTTCTAAGATTAACAAAAGAGGTCAGGAAAAACATGAAGAGGTTGGAGTGCCTAAATTCCGTTTTAACTAGATTTCCATGGTGAGCGGAGTCCGTTGACTCTGGTCATGAAAGATGAGATCATTAGCAAGCTCCCCCCTCCTTCACCTCCACTGCACCATCTTCCAAATCCTTGTGAGTTATCTTCTTATTTCTACGTCATCCAAGTTTATAACATACACATCATGTTCAGGAATCATAATTCCTACTATTTCGTGTTTCGAAACATTTTCAATTCTTACCACCTGTCACTTCTCCAGTCCTGGAGTCTTTATTTTAAATCAATCCCTTATTTAGCCGAGTTTCGTCATGAAGTACGTTTTTCGAAAGTCCTACACTTTCGAAAGAGTCCTCCGATCTCTTTCATGAAAACATTTGCATCTGACTTGCTGGGCTCCTTTGCTTCCTCCCCTCAGGACACGCAGAGCTGCTCCACTGCCTGCTGGCACTGGATGCTGTTGTAGACAAATCTCACGCCAGTCTCTTTTTTTCCCTCTTATAAGCAACTTGTTTTGTCTACCTGGTGGGTGAAGAATTCCTTGAGGTTCAAAAGCTTCACAAGAGGAATGCCTCGGAGTGGAGGGTTCTGTACCAGATTTCCCTGGAACGGGGATGCTCTTTATTCATTACAGAGGAATTCTTTTGGCTTCTATCTTTGACTACTTCTGTGCCACTTCTTGGCTTTTCTCTTTCCAGCGTTCCAGGAATCCATATGTTGGATGTTCTGCCTTCCAAATCCATCAGCTTCTTTCTAATGGCTATAATCTCCATCTTCTTCATCGACAGTCACTGGGATGGTCTGTTTCTACTCTGGTATTCCTCCGGTCCTGTCTTGTTTCAGTCCTTGATTTGTTTGTTCCCCTAGGTTTCCAATCTCCCCTTTCATCTTACCCATTTGTGTTCTCATCTCATTTTTCGGGTTTTGTTTTATTCAGCCCGAGTTCTAAAGGACGTGGGGGATTTCCTCGTGTGCCTCGGGGCTGCCTTCTAGGCTGGGGAATCTGGACAATGCTCTCTTCTTTCCTCTTTCCCTTTTTCCTGAGAGGACACTTGTAGCGTTTGCCACACCGTTTCTTTTCATCTTGCTTCCATGTGAGAGGCTCCATCTGGATATTCCACGGCTCTCATGAAGGGAGGCGACGTCTGACCCTGCTCCCCTGTGTGAGAGGGGCTGGTTTGCCTCCTGCTGTGCTGTGAGGCCCAGGGCTTCTCAGTCTCTGCCCTCTCGTGCAGCCGGCGGGGGGACGCAGGGCTCAGGCTCCATGGAGGCAGAGAGCAAGCGGTCTGTTTTATTACAGACAGCGGCTCTATTGAAAGGCCTACAGCAGGGTTTCCTCCACCTGGTTTCGGGCTGTATCCCATTCCAGAAAAGGATACCCTCAGGTTTTGAATCATCCCCCCCACACACACCGCCATGGAGGCTTCGCTTCCATCAGAGTATTCCCTACACTATCCACCTGGCCCATCCGTTTCTCTCCAGAATCTGCAGCCAGTCAGAAGAGGGAAAGGGAAGGCCTCCCGCTCAGACCCACCAAGAAGTCTCAGAGGGCAGGATAGGAGCCGCACCGTGTTAGGACTCTTGGTTAGACTCCAGGATCCACTTTTTCTTTTCTTGGCTACGAGTTTCTGAAGTTCATGGCTTCAGTTTATACCCCCTCCCTTGCTGAGTAGCAGCTGGTGAGTTCTTTTACTCCTGAGCCTTTATAATTGTTTGTTCGTTTTGTTGGGTGAGGGAGAAGTCTGGCAGCCGGCTTCACTCTTGTCATTTTCACCCAGAAGTTCTTAATCGATGCTTTTAAAAAATAGTAATAACCATTGCGTCAGGCCTCTCTGGGGGCATCTGAGAGAGAGTGCAGTCTAATGATTAAACGCCCTGGTTTGGGGTTTGGGGTCAGACAGCCCTGGTCCCCTGCTCGGCCACCTGTTAGCCCTGTGAATCCTGGGGAAGCTGCTTGACTTCGATGCTCCTCAGTTTCTTCCTCTGCAAGACGGGGATGGTGTTCCTAGTTTATAGCGTTGTCTTGAGGATGAAGACTGTGCCATCTGTGCCCGGCAGATGGGCCGTGACTACACTGTTTACTGTGTCTTCCTTAACCATTATCTTTTGGTCATGGAAATCCCCTGGGGACATTGGAAGGAAGTGGCTGTGATCTGGAGCCAACCTCAGAGTATTCCTGGGTTCTGTGACTTTAATAGCCCTTAACAGCAGTCCACCTTCTCAGTTCCAAGCGTGCACGTGTTAGCTTCCGCTCCCCACCCCCTGACACACCAGAGCCCATCTAATCTTTTGAAAATCTTTGTTTTCAGACTGTCGCTCAGAATTGAGCCAGGAAGCAGCTCCCCGAGACTAGTCTCTTCCAAGGAAGATCTTGCAGGTATCGTAGCCACCTCAAGTGGGGGCAGACTCTCCGGTAACCCTAACGTGGCTGCCAGGGTTGGTCTTTCCTGTGGAGCCAAAGGCCAGAGTCCGGTCTGTAGGCTGGCAGACTCAGCGTCCCTGCTTACAGCCTGCCCAGGCTTCGGATCACATGGGGCCCCTCTGGGCTGGGGCTCCCTGGAAGAGCCTGAGACCTAAGACAGGCAAGGTCAGAACCCCAAGCCGGGAGCATGCACAGGATAGAGAAAACCCCAGCACCTTCTCCCAGTCACCTGGACCCTTGTCATCGGGCCTACCGCCAGGCTCGGGTTGACAAGCCCCGGAAGGGTGTGCGGGATGCCTGGGGTATTTCCCACCACACACAGACGGCTCGCGTTCCTCGGGCATCAGTTTTATTGACATATTGACAGTGTTCCGTAGAGATTAGGGGCCCAGGCTTTGACGTCAAATCCAAGCTATGCCGTTTCCAGCTTTGTCACTTTACCTCTCTGATCCTCACTGGCCTCATCCACAAGATGGAGGTGATACTAGCTCTCACTTTGCAGGGCTGTGCCACCTGGGCAGGGTCACACTTCAAAGCCCTCTGCCCACGTGTGCACGCGGTGTTAGCTGCTTCAGAGTCATGTCTGTGAGTTTCCTTTTATCCGTATTCCAGCCAACTCTCGTCACTGGGACTGAGCTCTGCTGCTGCCTGGGGAGGGACCAGATTGGGGGCGGGGGTCTGACTGTACTTCCTCCTCCTGGTTTGAGCTTGGGTGACACCAACCTGGGTTCTAGGCCACTGCAGTCTTGGACAAGCCACTTCATGCCCTCTGGGCCTCAGTTTCCTTACCTATAAGATGGGGATAATAAGTCGTCCATCCCAGAGTCGCTGGAACGTCAAAATTGAAATGATATTCAGAAGGCACGCAGTGTAGAGTCTGACAGGCAGTGAGTGTTTGGTGAGGGGGTGGCTGTCGCAGGCTGCTGTGCCTGGTGTCGTGCCACCCCCAGCCTGTCGATGTCTCAAGCCACTCTTTCTCCTTTCTGGAGCCAGGCCAGTGCAGCAGTGCTGCTGGCCCAGGACCGCAGAGCCACAAGAGGTGGTATATGCAGCCTCCCACTAGCCCTCCCAAACAAGGCCTCTGCCCTGAGGGTTTTCTCTAGGCTCCTTACCTTTCCCAGCCTCTCCTGGCTCCATTGTGCAGGTTGGACCCTGTCCCTAGTCCCTCCTGGGGTGGTGGTGGGGTGTCCCACAGTAACTTAGCAGAGGGAGACACTGGTTGATCCACACAGCCTTGGGAGTGCTGCTGTCCACACCTCAAGAGACAGTCAGAGTGCTGGCCTGAGCTTGATTTTCACAGTGTTCCATGAGCCTAATATGAAAGTATCTTCTACCGTCTCCTCCCACATCCACTGCCTTCCACACGTGGCAGATGACCCACCAGCAGAGGTGACCAGAAGGGAAGCTCCTGGCACTGGTCTTTCTCTGCCTTCTCAGCTCTGCCCCTGTTCTAGAACCTTCCCCCGCTCAGTCGGCCGTGTTCCTTCCGGATGCTCAGCTACACCTGACCTTGGGTAGGGGGTGGACGGGGGGCAGGGATTTCATCAGAGGGATGTAGGAAGTAGCAGTAGGATTCTAAAGCAATCATTTAGGGCCACAGAAGGAACAATAGGAAACTCTAACCACTCAAGACTATTTCTTCAGGAGAGAATGCCAGAATTCCGGAGCCGGAGAGTGGGCTCCAATACGAAGTGTTCTGCCCTTCGGATTCTCCTCCAAATTAGTTTGAATAAGAGGCCTCTGCACCCTGTCTGGGTAATATACCTTGTCAGGATGACCACATACATCTCTGGCCTTCCCCAGGTGCTCACAAGTGCCCACCACCACACTTTCTACCCTCCAAACATGCTGGAAGATTCATCTCCCAGTGCCCCAGGTTGGAGACAGGAGCCAGACGCAGAAAACTAACACTGCTAGTTGGGGGTCTCCAGGACTGGACCACTCACTGAGCCCGGGGCCAGAAAGGAGGAGCTGCTTTCACTTTTGACCCCTGCCTATGATGGAAACCAGTACTGGAGCTGGGACCCAGCCGCCGGTCCAGCCTCCTCAAGGTTCAGCTGGACTCTCCTTCCGTCCCATCCCCCATCACCTCCACCTGCTCCATTGTGTATTAGCCATGTGAAACCAGAAGCCAGCAAGTTAGCTAACCTCAAGCATCAGTCAGAAAATCCTGGCAGGAAACAGAACTGCCCCCGGATGACTCACCGGAAGAAACTTAATGAAGGTGAAATGGCAGTAGGAATAAATACTTCACACAAAGGATAGCGAGGCCCCCAGCGCTTCTAGGCTGAAGGACCTGGTGGGGAAAAATGTTACCCACTCTGGCAAGCTCTGAGTCGCAGAGGACGGTCAGCTTGGCAGGAGCTGTGGTAGCGGAGGGTGAAGCAGGAAGGAGGGGGGAGAAAAAAATGCACTGACCTCTCTCTCCTCTGCCCTCCCACCCCATCTGCTGCCAGAGCCTCCCATCGGCCAAACCCAATTGGAGGCCTGGGTGAGGGAGCCAAGAGATGCCTCTCAGGGGTCAGCCTCCCACAGGCACCAAGCAGGGCAAAGAATGCATCTGAAGGGTCAGACAGAACAGCCCACATACCCGCCAAGCCTCAATTTCTCCATCTGTAAAGTGGGCATAATCATACCTCCCACAGTGAGCTGTGCAAATGTATTGAGGTCGTGTGTGTGTGAAACACTTCGCGAGTCCCTGACTCATGGGACACACTCATCGAGTGTAACTTTATTAGGATGATGGTATTATTGTCAATATTATGATTCTGCCTCTGTCACCTGAATCACTCCTCAGGTCTTAGCAAAACGTCATGGCCTCAGGGAAGCCTTTCCTCCACCCAGCCCCACCCCCGCCCCCCAGGTCAGGCCCCCTGTTACACTGTGGGCAAGGAGCACACCATGGCCCTAACGCAGCCCACCCTGGTTAGTATCGGAGCACAGCCACACGCAGCCGTGGGCACGTTGGCGGCTTGCTCACTACGACAGCAGAGCTGAGGTTGGGACAGAGACCCCATGGCCTGCAAAGCCTAAAACATTCACTACCTGGCCTTTTCCAGAGTTTGCCCACCTTGCGTTATACCCTCTTGCAGCTTCTTTGTCCCTCTGTGTCTGCTTTCCCCACCAGCCCGGGGTTCCCAGAGCCCGGCACCTGGGGCGCTTGGTCTCTGGGCTCCTGGTGGGGCCCTGTGGGCACCTGGTTCCCGGGCTGCCTGCTGACTCCACGTTCCTCCCAGAAAAGTGCTGAGACCGGCGTTTCCACACAGTGTGGCCGGCAGACCCCGGCGCCCAGAAGTGTCTGCACTGACTTTTCAAATCCCTGGCTCCAGCCTGGAAGCAGGATGTTAAGGTTTTCATTGATCACCAGAGGGCCCGGGCGCGTCTGGAAGGCTTCAGACGCACTCAGTGGTCCCGGCTTCCCACCCTCAGACGACAGAGGGGACCCGCGGGGTCCCGTGGGGGGCGGGACCAGAGGGCAGCTCCAGGGAGGCCTTCTGCGTCTGGCAATTAGACTGGGCTGCGTGGCAGGAGCCCGACCAGATCGGGGACAGGAATGTGTCTCTTGCAGGCCCAGGAATGGGAGGAACGCAGCCTCCCTCGGCTCCCCGGGGTGGGGGGCTGGGCCTACAGCTCTGGGCTCTTTCCAGCCAGCAGGCACCCCACACCTGCCGAGGAAAGGCCCCAAGAGGCATCTGTTTACCCGAGGCTTCACATGCCAGGGCCGGCTGTAAGCCAGGCCCCGGCGGAACCCGGCGAAGACCTGCCCTCCTGGGCTCCATTCACGCCTTAGTGGGGGAGGCAGGCATCAGAAGGCGTGAGGGGACAGGGGGCCACTCCGTCGCTGCGATGCCCCAGCGCCCCACTCTCCACCCCTGGGGAGCAGCTGTGCCAGCAGCTCTGCACCGACAGATGGACAGACTGTGAGAAGGGAAGTGGAGAAACCTTCTCAGTTTCTGGTCTGGGGAGAAAAAAGGCCAGGAATGCCACGTCTTCTATTCCCCGCCCCCCCCATATGTAATGTTTAGTTTATATAAATGAACTAATATTTTCCTGGAGAGCAAAAATCATAAAGAACGTTGACCCCAAGAGAGGGCAAGTGATGTTTGTGTGTGCCTTGGAACTGGTGAAGACATTTCCAGATCTTGGGAGCCCCACCTCCACGTGGCTGAACCAACTGACAGGTTTTCTCTGAAGATTCCTTGGCAGCAAAGCAAGTCCATGGAAAATCTCACCCTGGGCCGCAAGTTTCCTTCAGGACTGCTCTCTGACACACCTTTCCATCTTCCTTGTTCTATGGCCCAGCGGGTAAAAGCCCTGCTTTGGAGTCAGGCGGACCTGAGTGCAAGGGCTGGCTCCCGCACTTCCTAGCTCTGGGACCTTGGGCAATTGGCGTAGCCCCTCTGAGCCTCGGTTTTCTTACTGGTGAAATGGGAATAGGAATAAATACTTCACGTAGGCTTACTTCACAGGGCTGAGGCTGGGCCGGAAAAGCCCTTAGGTAGGGCCTGGCACGCGCTTAGCACTCAGGAATGTTAGCTCCTGGCCCTCGCAGGCAGGCTCTGATGCTGACCGGATGGAGGGGCAGCGTGACACAGCCAGCAGAGCACTGGACGGGGGGCTGGAGTGCCCTCACCTCAGCTCCAGCTCACCACTCACCAGCCACGCCAGGTACCACGGCCGCGTAACCTGCCAGCCCAGGACCTAGCGGCACAAAGCGACCATTTTATTCTATGCATAGATTTGCAGGTCAGGAATCTGGACAGGAAACAGCCTGTCCAAATTCTGCTCCACGATACCTGGGGTCTCAGTTGGAAAGACTTGAAGGGTGAGAGGGACTTGATGCTGGGGGCTGGAACCATCTGGACATGCGTGGTGCTGGCTGGTTATCTGGGGCAGAACACGAACATACATGTGGCCTCTCGTGTGGCCTGGGCTCCCCTGCCACGTGGCAGTCTCATAACTCTTGCATGGCATTGCTCCCCGAAAGCGGATGTCCCCAAAGCATCATGGCATCTGTGTGACCCACCTCGGAAGTCACATAGCCTTGCTTTTGCCACACCCTGTAGGTCAAGGCAGTCTACAAAGGCCTGCCAGGCCCTACCTCTCCACTTGGTTCATGGTAGGGAAACAGGGGTGCAAAGATAATAATAGTAATCGTAATAGTAACGGCAGCTAACACGTACTGAGGGTATACTCTCTACCAGGCGCTGTTCTAAGCCCATCCCATGTGCTCACTTGGTGAGCCTCACACCTACCCTGTGAGGTGGGGGGGCATGTGTGTGCAATATCATCCCCATCCTATAGGTGAAGGTGCTGGGGTGCACGCCCTCACCCCCCATCTTATGCCTGGAGGAAGGGGCAGAGCCAGTTGCTGAGCCCAGGGGTCTGGACTGGTTGTCACCTGTACCCAACACGTGGAAGAAGCAGGATGCATGCGCCTGAGAGCCCCAGAGCACTCTGGGCTCTGTCCCCATCATCTGTGCAGGGCAGGAAGCACCCTGCTTCTGGTGACAACCTTGGCACATCTGTGACTTTCCCACAGACACTTGGAGTCGCAGGCTGTCCCAACGTGGTCCTTAGAAGGCTGGTTCCATGTAAGAGTAGAACTCCAAACCTGCTTTGGCATTAACTCTCCTTCTCTCGCCCTAGCTGGGGCCTGACTACCTGTGATGAGAGAGCAGGGGTGTTGGCCGCTCTCCCTCCCTGGGCGTTTCTCCACCTTCCTCGGCTTGCTAACTGCAGGGTCTCCACCTTCCTCGGCTTGCTAACTGCAGGGTCTGGGTGCCAAGAACGGTGCGGGCACAGTGCCGACTCCAGATGCTTCTTCCTCTCATGGCACTTCCATGGGTTTTGCAGAGATTCCACCAGTCCCTTGGCCCAGGCAGATGCAGATTTATTCCAGGGGCCACTGCATGGCCCCTCAGTCTGTGCCCACCGCCAGCTTCTTGCTGCTTGGTATCCCCTCAAGCCTTCAGCTCCACGCCAGCTCTCCTCACAGGGACCACCTTGGTCCATGGGAGGCCGTACCTGTCCTGGTACTGATGGACCTGTGAGCACAGCTAACCCTAGTGTGGCCACCACTGTCCTCTGGCTGCAGCCATGTGGGCTCCAGGCCTGAGTGAGGCACTGGGAGTGCCCTGGGTTTCCCAGCTGCTGGGGGACATAGAGCAAGCTCCTCAAGTGGCCTGGAGACCCCTCACTGTGGTTGAGGAGAGTGAGAGAGCACTGCACGAGTGAGGGACGAGGACCCTCCCCCCGACACCCTCTTATATTCTCAGAGTGGGTAGGGGCTCCTAATGAGGGGCTCAAGAGCCAGGGAGCCAGTTCACCCTGGAGTTCACACCTACTTGTCCCTGGAGTCTCCCATCTTAGTAGCCCGTCAGCGTCAAGGTCAAACAGATGAGCCAAGACTTAAACCTGCTGCCTGCTGGGGTCTGGGGATCTGGGCCTCTGGCTCTGAGGAGAAAGCGTCTGGGCCTCACCGCAGTTGAAGGGTGATCAGATGCCATTTTTCAGAAGGAAATGAACTGGGGCAAACTGAGTGAGTGGGAGATAGAGCCTGGCTCACAGTAAGGACCTGTAAGAGCTACATGTATGAGAAACAAAGAACGCGTGTGAACGTAAAAGTCACCGGCTCCCAGGCTCCACCATGAAACCTGGCCAGAGAAGGCTTTCAACACAAACAGACTTTCTGTGCAGAGGGGCCCCCGGGCCCTGGAGGGCCGCAGAGCTCTGGCAGACCCAGGGAGGGCCCCGGCCTGAGAACAGGGCTCTCAGCCCATGCAGGAAAGAACCCAAAAGACACAGAACCCCTTGGAGTCGGGCGAAAGTGGGCGCTGCACCCCAGACGCTCGGGGCGGTGCTCGATGGCTCCGGATCGTGCCAGTTGTCATCCTGGTCTCCAGGGACGACGCGGAGGCTCGGAGCCTGAGCAGACTGGACCACGGGCTCCCAGCTCAGCCCAGGCAGAGGCTGGACTGGAATGCAAGTCTTGTGATTCCAGATTGAGTCGTTTCCCTCCGACACAGCTGCCTCCCATTAATTTCGAATGTGTGAGACTTGGAGCACAGCCCCAAGAGCGGCGGCAGGGCTGCCAGGCTGCTTAAATCGGGCAGTGCTGACCCGGGACAGGGCCGCTCTGATGCCGCTGGAACCCATGGGAACGAGGCTCCCTATCCCGGCCACGTGTCCTCCTCTGCAGAGCCGGCTTCTCTGCAGCCGTGGGCACGGCGCTGGGCCATTCGGCACACTTGGCCGGCGCTCCGACTGCTCGCCCAGGCCTGCACTGGGCACTGGGGACACGGTCCCTTCCTCCCGGGGCTGGTGTCGGGCAGGGGCGGGGATGGACGGTCAGCGGGAGATCACACACAGATGGATGGATGGGCGCCAAGAAGGCCAGGCACCGGCCACACGTGCCCAGGAGGACGGGGTTGCCGCCCTCTTTGTGAGAACTCAGGGACCTGAATTCTGTGAAGCGCTGGGCCCTGCATCTCAATGAAAGCCCTCGCCCGTGTCTAATTTCACCCCTGAAGGTGGGAGAAGACCAGCAGTTCTTTCCCTCCCAAGAGAAACGTAGAGGATGAACAGGAGGTCATTTCTGGGGTGCTCTGGGCTTGTCTGTTGTGGTCCACGCTGATGGTTAGAAGAGGCCCCTGGCTCCTGGCAGGCTCCTGGTGCTGGCTGGCCGGCCAAGGCCGCCTCTGAGAGGAGGACATGACAGCTGAGACCAGGGGCTGCTGCAGTCAGAATCGTGCAACACTTCTGAGCCGTCTTCCTTTAGAATATGAACGAAGCACGAGATCACTTTGTGAATTTAAAATGATCATTTTCTCAAATATCTGTTCTGTTGATCCTGGTTTCACACATGTTCCTTCTTAGCCTTTCTCTTCTCCTCCCACAAACACTGATTTCCCGCCTTCTGTCCCAGGCCTTCCCCCTTCCCACTGAACTTACAGCCTGGATGTCTTGCCCACTCCCGGGGCTCCACACACCCCTGTGCTGACAAGTCCCGCACACCTGTCCGCAGCTGCCATATCTCCCGAGCACCTCACCCATCTATCCAGTGGCCCGCGGACATCAATCCCAAACTGAGCTTCTCATCGGCCCCCCCCCCAGCCTGCTCCCTCCTTGGTGAGTAGCACTAGCCTCCACTGATGGTTACCCCCGAATCCCCCTCATGCCACTCAGCTGGTCCACCTCCTAGACACCTGTGGCTTCCATCTCTCCTTCCCAGCCTATGGTCTTGACCAGAGTGAGATTTCTAGGGTGCAAATCTGAGCATATCACCCCCTCTCCTAAAAATCTGCACGCCTTCCCCTCATTGAGCTCTAGGCCCCTCTGGGCCCACCCCCCCGCTGACACACACACACACACACACACACACACACACACACACACACTCACTCACACACTCTCTCTCGCCACCCTCAGCTCTTCAGCCTGGCTGGCTCTCTGCAGTTTCTCGAGTAGGTCCTGTGTCTGTTGTCGTGGGCTCCTTCTGCCTGTACGGCTGCCCCTGCTGGAACTCCTGTGCCAGTCTGGAGGTCAGACCCTCCGGGTCCTCTCTGACCTTCCTGTGTTCTCAGGTGCCCTGATCATGGCTCCACTGCTCAGCAGCCCCTCGCCCGACCCTTCCGACCGCAGGGCCCACACCGTTGAGATGCCCACAGGGCGTGCGAGGCAGTGTTACTGTGAAGCTTGCATCAGATCCTGTGTACAGAACACTGAGCACAGCATCTGGAACCTCGTAGGTGCTCGATGAATGTCAGCCATCACCAACACCACCACCATTATGGTCGTGGTAGTTATTCAATTGATGTATTGAATAGTTCTTGCTATCACCGTATTTATTTATTTTTTTCCTATCCAAGCATGTGTCTTTCCTGGGTGTAGTTATCTGGTTGCTTGTCTCTGCCCCCACTTGAGTGTAACTGCATGAAGGCAGAACATCAGCTCTAATTCAGAGTGGCCGTACCGCACCTGGCCCGGGGGTTGTTGAGGAAGGCGGGAGGCTGCTGTGTCGTTTCCTCATCACAGGCAACCTGCCAGGCCAGACCACTGCCCCCGTCTTTCAGATGCAGAATTCAGGCTCAGAGGTACGAGTGACTTGCCCAAGGTCACTCAGCCGGGAGGTGGCAGATACCAGTGGGAGCCCAGGCCTGTCTGCCTCTGGATTCCACGTTCTTTGCTGTCGCCTTTCATCATCCTTAATCCCGTCCACTCCAAAGCCACTATTAGAGGGCCCTGTGCTCTTTTCTCTTCCAGTCAATGAGCGGTCTGTTGGGCAGCATGTCAGTTTCTTGAGAGAAATGTAATGAAAACCAGATTTCTTTCATGATATCTCGTTCCCCAGTGACTGTCAGTTCTCATATGTTCCAATAAAACTGCTAAAGAAACAGCCACTTAAAGATTATTCATGGAAAAATTTTGCAGAGGAAAAATAGAGCAATCTTCTGAGATAGTCAAGCCGCGTGGTCAGTTTTTCCAACTGTCCGTGCCATATCGGGCTGGGCAGTGGGGACCACACTCTGCTAAGCCAGGCCAGGGCCAGGCTCATTATCACCGCCCCTGCCCCGAGGACAGGGAAAAACAAACTTGCCAGCCACCCGCTCAGAACCGGTCCCAGAAGACACGTGTCCCTGGTGCTGTCACGTGGTGCCCGCCCCCCCCCCCCAGGCCTTGGGGCAGGAACGTGAGGCCTTTCAGTAGCAGAGTGTTACTTAACGGTCAGAGAGGCCACCTCCATCCCTAGGTCCCAGCTGAATGGAAATTCTTCTGCTTCGGTGTCAAACCCGGGCTGTTGGTCCGCAATGCAGGGATGGGAGTGTCTGAGACCCAGGGCAGTCTGAGCAGCCTCAGTGTGGAGCCTGGGCTTAGGGAGATCACAGCCTCTTCTGCTTGCGCCCACCCCCCACCCCCCAACCCTTCCCTCAGCTGGCTGGAGGGGCATCTGAGGCCAGGCATGCGTCCCGTCCAAAGCAGGGAGAAGAGGGGGGCGGATCTGGGCCTCGGCCTGGAGGGAGAGTCAGGAGCTGAGTGGAAGAAACCAAGGGCGAGTCTGGAGGTTTGGGAGAGCCAGAACTGGGGGTCAGAGCCAGGGTGCAGGAACCACCAGAGACAGGTGGGGAAGGGAGTGGATCAGGAGTGAGCAGAGGCTGAGGAAGTTCCCAGAAGAGCCTCAGAGCGCACGGCTCTTGCTGCACACACGGCCGGTTAAAGGAGCAAACGCAGCACGCCTCTGCCACGTGACCTGGTGTGCCTCCGACACGAGGACCCGAGGATAGTCAAAGTATCAACTGCACAGGAGTCATCGAATTCAGACACAGAAGTGTTTACACAAGCCTGGCACACAGTTGCTGCATGATAGATGTCAGCCTCCTTCACCTTCCCTTCCTCGGGAGTAGCAATTGGACCTTATCCATCACATGTTGCCTTCAGGAAGTGCCTCCTGCTCATCAGATCACCTCAAGTGTGTCACCGTGTTCCTCCTTCCTCAGGTTTCCACATGTTGCCTGACCTTTGAACTGCTAGAGCTCCTCCCCATTCTTAATACTACGACACCACCAGTTCAAACCACGAGGAGGAGCCAGGCGATCTGACCTTTATCGTAATTTCTGAACCTGGGGTGGGAGCCAGAGTGACTCAGGCGATGAGACTGTAATCCCACGTACATGCAGCTGACAAACAAGGCGCATTCCACCCTCCGCACGGATACATTTATTGAGCAATATGTGCAAAACAGAAACAAAGCCGGATGCTCCCATGCTTGCCTTTCCTCCCTGCAGCAGCTACACGAGATGTTTCACCTGGGACAGAACTTGTTTTCATTCCATCGCTTTGAGCAGAAGTTCTTCACCGGGTGCCCGTCAGAATCACCTGGAGATCAGCGCCCCCAAACCTCCCCTAGGCCAGCAGAATCAGACCCTCCTGGAATGGGCCCAAGAAACTCCACTTCTCACACACCCTCCAGATGCTCCTGATACAAACATGCCCTGGTTAAGAATGACAACCTCGAAGAAGCTGATGGCGGCGTGGAACCCCTCACAGGAAAATGCACACATACACGAAGCTTAGCCACAGTCCTCGCTGGCTCCCATGGACCCTCCCAGGGTTGGTGAAGTCCAGGCCACGACTCTCTGACTTCATTATTATGGGTTGGTCTGTCAGAGCCCCGTTCTTGAGATGCCATATGCAGGATGGAATTGGTGGTGCCTCAGACAGCACCCCCTCTTGTTACCGAATTACGTCGTGTGGACCCTGCTCGAGCCTTAGCCTGAGCTCTCTGTCTCTGCAGAAGAGGGTTATTTTTTCCATTTGGGTCCCAATGGGCAAATGACGAAACAGAAGCTGAGATCAACACAGCACAAGCTTTATTCAGTGGCCAAAGAATGGAGAAGCAGGAACTAAATTCACAGGTCAATTAATTTTAAAGAGTAAAGACAAAGGGAGGAGGAGTGAGGCTAATGATGGGGAGACGGATGCATTAGTCTGCTGGGGAAGGGACGGGGCTTTTTCGAGGGAGTGGGGTGCCACCCCCTTTTTATCCTTCTTTGGTCCTTAATGTCCAGTCCCGGCCACCAGTAGATGTATCATTTAATGTGCTAATGTAGTCAGATCAACATATAATGAGACTCAGGGTCTGTTGGAAGTCAGCTTCGTGCCATCTTGGTCCCAGCTGGTTCCATGTGGTTTTTTTCTTTGTGTGTGTGTGTGTGTGTGTGTGTGTGTGTGTGTGTGTGTGTGTGTGTGTAGCTTCCTTTATCATCTCTGGACCCTTTAACTTAAAGATTTATGTTCACTGCTGCTAGAATCGGGGCTGTTGGCAAGTTTTGAGCAAGGACACTCCTGCTAACAGAGGAGGTTGATGGGTTTTGAGCAAAGACCTGGAGCTGCTTTGGCGGCACCCTCTCCTGCCACCTGGCCGAGAGGCGGTGTGATGTGGTGGGGCCTCCTCGAGAAGGTTCTTTGGGCTGCAAACAACAGAGGCAGACTCTGGCTGGGAGGGCTGAGCAGCCAGGCCAGGGAAGGTCAGGGGCTACTGGGACTCCCTTCCACCTCGCTTTTTGCCTTAACCGTGAGCCTCTCTCACCGTAGACCCACCCGCCTGCTCCACAGGCAGGGAAACATGGCCATCAACCGTATCTAGGTTTTATTTCTCATCCCAAAGAGAGATTGTCCTCAGACATGTTCCTGGCCCAAATCTGAAAGTCCTGGGGAAGGTATCTCCCCCAAGCTGAGGTCAGGGGCAGGACCACAGTGGCGCTGGTCTGGGGTTGGCTCCCCTGTGACCCCCATCGGGGGATGGGCGATTTCTGGCAAAGGTGCTGGGCAGGTGGTCCCAGGTGCCCCCTCTGTGCATTCACAAGGCCTAGACTTGAACCGGATTCCACGACAACCAGCCCCCTGTCCTCGAGGCTTAACCTCCTGAGCTTCTGCTTCCCCATTTGTGCACCAAGGCTAATAACAGGCCTCAGGGGGTGTTGTGTGGGTTAAATGTGAAGGCACTGCAGGGCTGTGGCAGACACAGATGACACTCAAATGGGGTGATCGGAGGAGAGTGTCAGAACGAGGGTGTCGGGAAGCCCAAGGCACAGCCCAGCAGCCCCGGCTAGAAACAGTGGGGCACTGTAACTGCCCCTAGGCCTGCAAGGGTGCAGGGAAGCAGCGGTTACCAAAACCAGAGCAGAGGGGGCCTGGAGACTGCACCTCTCAGGGGTGACCACAGGAGAGAGCTGCAGGAAGTGGTGCCCTAGCCTCGCTGTCCTCCCTTCCCCTGTCTCTGGCCCGGGCTCCCCATCATTCTGAGCTGACCAGGAGCCAGACGGAAGGGAGCCCACTGACCTAGGCCCCGTAGTGCAGCCCCCAGTTCATGGCACAGGGTGGAGAAGGACGGATCTGGAGTCCAACACAGCCCCTTAGCACGATGCCTGGCACAGAAGGGGTGTCCACTCATTTTTCAAGTATGCTCATTTTAAATGACGAAACATGTATACATAGAGAATACCCATTGTACCTCCCACCCATGTTTAACAGAAGTTAACATTTTGCCATACTTTCTTTATATTTTCTTAATTAATTACAGATAGAGCAGAAGTCCCTCTCACCCCATCCTTTCCCTTTCTTCCCTATGGAGGTGTCTACTGTTCTGATACAGTTTGTGTTACCCTGTGTAAATTTTTGTGTTTTACTACAGGTATACCTATATACAAACATATATACCATTTTCGGGTATGTTTTTAAAATTTTACATAAATGGCATCATGCCATCCACATAAACATTCTTTTGCAACTTGCTCTTCCAACTTAGCATATGCTTCTGTGATTTTATCCGTACTGATACCTGTGGATCCAGTTTCTTCATTTTTTCCTGCTCTGTAGAATTTGTCGAATGAATAGACCACAGCTCACTTATCCATTTCCCTACCGAGGGGCATGCAGGCTGTTTCCACATTGAACATCATTGTAAACGTGTCCCCTTGTGCACTATGCAAGAGTTTCCTGAGGGCAGACACCCAGAATTGGAATCCCAGGGTCACGGTGATGCCATGAAGGCATGGCATCTTCACCTTTACTCAGCATTGCTAATTGCTTTCCAAGTATTTGACACTCAGATGAGCCCCAAACTAGCATTCCTGTCCCTCCACACCTAGCCAACACTTGATATTGTCACGCTAATTATTTTTTTACAGTCTAATGAGGTGAAAATGTACCTCGTTTTTTACTGTAATTTGCATTCCCATTATTACTAGTGAGGTTAAGGCATCTTTCCCTATAGTTATTGGTCATTGGGGTCATTTCCTCTTTTGTGAATTTCCCCGTTTGTCTCCTTTGCCAGTTTTCTGGGGGTGTGGGTTTGTCTCTTTCTTACTGGTATTTGAAGTTCTCTGTAAATCTGAACATGAACCCTTTGCTGGTGATGTGGGTGACATATACCTTCTCCCAGACTACAACTTGCCTTTTAACATTGCTTTTGCTGTCTTTTATTTATTTGTTTGTTTGTTTGGGTGCAGAAATGTTTAATTTTAAATGTAGTCAAATTTATTCATTTCTTTTCCTTTAGGGTTTATGCCTTTTGTTTCTTTCCTTTCCCCAAGGTCATAAGGATTGTCTGGTTTTTTCCCAGTAGTTTTGCATTTTTGCTTTTCACATTTATGGCATTAATCCACTTGTATAATATAAGGTAGGAGGACTCTAATTTCATCTTTTTCCACGTGGAACCCAGCGGTTCTAGCCCCACGTACTGAAAAGAGCCTCCCTACCCTCTGAATTGTAATGCCGCCGCCACCATGAAGCACGTCCAGGCTTTCAATTCTGATTCACTGAACAGTTCTCTGCCCATGCCCCAACTCCAGACTGTTTGGACTACTGTTGTTTTGTGTTCGGGTCTGACACCGGGTAGGGCAAGTCCTGTACTATTCTTCTTAGGATTTGTCTTGGCTACTTTGTCCCTTTATTCTTCCCTCAGGATTGTAAGATCAGCTGAAATGACCAGGTATGGCAGGGAGAGAGCACCATGCCCCTGACAGTTTCAAGCAAGGAAATGACATGGTCAGCTTTCCATTTATCAAACACTCATGAATCTGTATGGTGGTTGGATTTGAGAAGATTAGACTGGTTGCAGGAAGAAGATAAAGTGTGGGGACCCAGACCAGTCGGTGACAAGAGAGATGGGCAGGGAGGGGTTGTACAAAACCTAGGGGCCTTGGCGATCGTGTACAGCAAGTGAGAAGAGCAAAGCCAGTCACCGTCTGGAAGAAGCCAAGACGACCCCTCCTTCCAGGCCAGGTGACTGAGTGGCCAGCAGGGCCTCCAACCAAGGCTGGAAATACAGGAGGAGGGTCCAGGTTCAACCCTGGCCGAACTTGTGGTATCTCAGGGAAGTTCAGATGGAGATGTCATGCCAACGGGTGAATACGTAGGTCTCAGGCTCAGAAAAGAGGAAGGCAGTAGAGACTTGCGTCATCAGCCAATCTGCTGAGTTAAAATCAAATCAAAACCAGGAGCCAAAGAGGGAGGCCTGTGTAGACAACACCAGCTGCTGGAGGATAAGGAGCCCGTGGAGGAGGCAGACTGACGGCAATTGAAGAGGCACAGGGAGAAGCAGGAGCGCGTGACGTCACAGGCGCCCAGGAAGTAGAGCCTTGCGACGAGCGATCGCTAGCGTCAGACACCAAGGGTGCTGGTGAGGAGGCCAATGAGCGTTCAACGATTAGGCCAAAAGGAGGTCAGTGGGAATGTCATCAGGAATGAAAACCAGGTTCAGTGACTTGAGGAGTGAGCGAGGGGGCGACAACGGAGTAAGGAGGAGCAGGCCTCTGTCTGAGGAAGCGTGGCTGGCCGGGAGGAGAGCCGGGGCCGGGAGGAGAGCCGGGGCGAGAGGAGAGCCGGGGCCGAGAGGAGAGCCGGGGCCGAGAGGAGAGCCGGGGCCGCGAGACCTTTTCACGGATGAGAGACTAGAGTGTGTGCACAGGCTGGGGAAGGGGCCTGAGTGGCGAGAAGGGGAAAGTTGGGGGGAGGGTGACTTCTCAGAGGGAACAGTAGGGCTGGGAGGTGGTCCCGGCTCCCCAGGCCTGGCAGGTAGGCTGGCGTGGATGGAGGTGCACGTGGCAATTGCAGAGCCAGACGCGAGGAAGATCAAACTTGACAAGCACAGTTTTCTCATGGCAGGAGGGTGGCATCCTTTGGAGGGGAGGGGGTCTAAGAGTCGTGCAGGGGGCTGAAGGAGGGAGGAGACTCCTGGGGAATAGCTGTTGAACGCAACAGCGGAGACCTAGTAAGGGTGTGGCGGCGGGAGCTTGGGGAAGGGAAGGAGAAGGTGGGGGTGGGGGTGCGGCGTGGAGGGGGTGCAGGGAGCGGGATGGCAGCTGGGAGCAGGAATTCAGAGCTTAAGATGATGTGAGCTCCTTGCCTTGTGAACCCTCCGAAGTGCCAGAGGGGAGCTAGACTTTCCGCAGTGGACAGGCTGGGGACAGGGGTCATTGTTTTGGACACTAAAATAAGAATGAACCAAGCATGCTGGAGGACATGGGAACCCTTAGGTCACTTGTGGATCTGCAGCATCTTGTGGCGGAGGATCTGGAGTCCTGGATGGACCTCGGGCCTCATAGGCCCTCCGGGACGTTCCCCAGCACAGCCAGGCAGCAGCCCCTTGGTTTGCAGGGTGTTTGATGTGCTCCGCAGGAAGTGGCCCAGCCCCTTTGTGGAAACCCTGGCCCCCACTTCTGGTGTCTGGCCCAGGTAGCTAAGGCTAAGTTGGCATCTGGGGTCATGTCCCTTTGAGACAGGCTGGGACCTGGGGCCCTTTGCTGCAGGGCTTGCACCTGGACAAACGTCTCCTCCAGCAACAGATACAGAGAAACTATAAGGGACTAAAAATAACTGCGGGCATGGGCAGTTGGGGCAAATTATGAACAATAAGATACAAAAAGGCCAAAACCCAACTGCCACTTCTGAGCAGGGTACTACACGTGATCCCTGCACACAGCACCCCCAAGGGGTGGGCACACCACCTAAGCCACCCCTGCAGCCTGACCCACCCATCCACCCCTGACCTGACCCCACGAAAGGAACCAGCTCGCCCCCCTTCAGGGAGTGAGCAAGGGAACCTGTTACTTGTTTTCGCTCCCCTGTGAGCATGAGTCCGAATAAAGCCTTGCCTGAATTCCTCGTCTGACCTCTTATCAGTTTCTGTTGATTAGAGTCCAAGAACCCGTCTTCGTAACACCTTAAACACCTCCCTTCCCAAGCCACAGAAACTAAAGAGTTCCACAGTGGTCCAGGCCACACCCCACAAAATATAGCTGTGGACATGGCCAGCATGAAGGATTCTGCCTCCGTCTCTGCATGTGCGGCTCAGTGGGGTTTGTGGCCCCAACCCCCTGGCTCTGATGACCTCCTGTTGGCCCCATGACTGGGGCTGAGGAGGACAAGGTAATACTATCATAATAAAACCAGAGTGAACGCTAACTCTGTGTGAGTGAACTGCACACATTACTACATGACCCCTCCCAACCACCTGCCAGGTGAGTGAATTATTCCCACCTTTCAGATGAGGAAACTGAGGCTCTGGGAGTAAGTAACCCATCCAAGGTCACCTAGGCAATAGCTGAGAGGCCAGGGGTCTGAACCCCTGCCTACCTAGCTGTGCTTCCTCTCATTAAATCCGCTGCTCCCCAATAAGCCCTCCATACATCCCTTTTTGTCGGATGTGTGGTTGAGAACAGAAAGTGGCCGTGGAAGGGCACAGGGTAAGGGCCCTGGACCTGGACTCAGAAGTCACGCTGTTAGGGCTCAGTTCTGCCACCCGAAGAGTCTCACCGCAGGGAAATAGGCCGGATGCTGATCCCCGCGTCCAACCCCACGTCTGTCCACGGCACTCTCCCCCGTATGAGCAGCAGGGCTGCCCGGTCAGGGGGCCACCACGCAGAGCAGGACACTGGCCCTCCTGACGGTCGGTTGTCAGCCTGGAAGCAGGGAGGGAGGGGTCAGGGTCTCGCGAGTGGAAGCCCACGGGACGTGGGAGAACCTTGCCCCCCATGACAGCCGGGCCAGGTGCCTTCCCCCAAACCCGGCCCCCCTCCCCTGAGCCTCCGCAGCGCCACCATCACTCTCTCTGCTCTGTTCACAGCCCCCGCTGGTGGCTCCAGTTCTGCGAGGTTCAGCCGGCGGCCCACCTGTCCTGACGCATCTGTGGCTGGCAGCCTCCCCACGCCCCCAGTTCCGAGACACAGGAAGAGCCACAGCCTGGGCAACAAGTGGGTGACTGAGCGAGCACCCCCTGCTCCCCGGGTCTAGACTGGGCTGAGCGTGGGGCGTGGGCTGAAGGGCTGCTGGGAATGCCGGCCCACCGGGCCCTCCCCTGCCTGTCTGGGAGTCACTAACGGGCACTCTCGGCGCCCTGGGCTGGTGCCCCCTCCTCAGCCCTGGCACGTGCTCAGGAAGAGTGGGGGCGTCTGCGAACTGGTGACTGGGTTTCACGGGCTCGGCAGCCAAGGGACGAAATGTGCGGGGAAGGGCAGGGAAACAGTGGAGGGATTCCAGGAGCTTTGCCCAAGCTCGGTTAGTGCCTCCTTGTGGAAAACCCTAGAGTCCAGTGGACACCATGACTGTCATCCAGGGAGCACTAGGTGTCTCATGGTGCTTGGGTACTGGGGCTCAGAGTCTCTGCTTGCGAATTGTTGCAGAAAGCCTGCAGAGCAGTGAGCCTGCTGCTGGTTCACCCAGCTGTGTGGGGCTGACAGCTGGGGGACATGCATGGTCCTCAGCGTGGCCAGGGCAGCCATGCCCATGTCCCCAGGGTGTCGGGCACAGAATCCTGAGCAGTTGGGTCCCTTCCTCCCTTCCCTCCCCCCTTCCCTCCCCCCCTCCCTCCCTCCCTCCCTCCCTCCGTTCCTTCCTTCCTTCCTCCCTCCCTCCCTTCCTTCCTTCCTTCCTTCCTTCCTTCCTTCCTTCCTTCCTTCCTTCCTTCCTCCCACCATTAAGACACAAGCCTCAACCAGCCCAGACCAGTCCTGGAGTCACTCACAGGCTGGAGGAGAAAGGGTTGCTCTCCAAGTGTTTGGGGCTTGCTCTGTGCTAGATGCTCTGCTACATGCCTGTCCAGCATTCTCTCACTGAGCCCCTGCAGGCCTCCAAGCTAGGCGCTATATGATACACATTGTAAGAACGAGGCTGGTGAGGTTTGACAGGTGAAGTACCTTGCAGTGGAGTAAGGCTGGAGTGAGGATTTGGACCAGGTTTGTGACTCCAGAGCCAGATGTGCTGACCGCAGGGTCACACTGTCCCTTCGCTTGTGTGGCTCCATGGCTCACCAGCACCATCCGCTCACTTGAGCCTCACAGTCATCCTGGGAGACAGGCAGGGCAAGTATCGTAAGGCCCCATTTGACAGATGGAGAAACTGAGGCTCAGAAGAAGGATGTGACTTGCCCAAGGTCACACGGGGAGATAGGGCAGAGCCTGGACTTAGACCACAGTTCTGGGTGGAGGTCTTTCTCCTGCAGCTGCGCCGTCTGCTCTGGACGCCAGGGCAGGTGTAACCACTGTCACTCCCTAGATAAGGAGCTTTGCCTCTTTCTTCCTTTCCATTTTCCAGTATGATGTGTCAGTTGAGTGTAGTTGAGAGTAAAAGTGCGACATTCCCATCGGAGAAAGCGAGGCACCTGCTGGACGACAGCGTCCTGGAGTCGCGCAGCCCCCGCAGGGGCCTCGCCCTCGCCTCCTCCTCTGCCGTCACCAATGGACTCGCCCTCGGTAAGCGTCTCCGGCCTGCACACCACAGCGGGTGGGCCACAGCCCGGCGTGTGTCTGTCTCTGTCACCGTGCAGTGCCTGGTGGCCCCTCACCCCCTGCAGAGGGGGCTCCCCACAGGCGTCACCAGAGCTAGGGAGGCCTTTGCTTCCTGGCCTCCGAGGCTTCACAAAATGCCCTGGGTTTGTCCTCATCCTGCTGGTGGCCCTGAGAGTGGCAGGCAGGCTGGACAAGGACCTGAGACCCGCCATCCTTGGCCGGCAACTGCCGAAGCCTGGTCGCTGCCCCCGCGGGGCTCCATCCCTGGGGAGCCACGGCCCCCGCACGTAGGGCAGAGGAGGAGGTGCTGCCCAGGGACGGCAGCGGGGCGGCCACCAGGTGCTCACTGTGCCCCTGTCTTCACACTGAGAAGCCAGAGTGAGGGAGGGTAAAAAACTGGGATCTGGGATGAAAGCATATGTCTGAACTTCAGCCAGAAATGGTGCTTATGTCCATGGAAGGACAGAAACTGAGCTGCTGGGGCCAGGAGGGGAGGGGTCAGAGCTGAGGATGGCGTTGAGCTCTGGTCACAGGTCTGTCCCGCTGCAGTGTCCAGGTCACCTGACCAGGTCACCTAGGTCATTTCTGCTGTCAGACAAGCGCACTCTCCACTGGCCGTGTCCTTTCAGTGTGCCCATGCTTCTGTAGTCTGTGTGTCTGTCTACTTCCCTTAACAGGGAGCCCTCCCGGGGCTGGCAGCAGGTTAGTCGGAGGCCTGTAGGGTGGAGGGCCCCTGGGCATGGGACGGAAGAGGGTGGTGCGGACAGGACAATCGGGCAGGAATCTCACATCCCACGTCCTCCTGAAATGAGGCCCGTCTCCGAGGCAGTGCCACTGCAGGGGGCAGCTGTCTCCTACCACCTGGAAAATCTGTGACAAGCAAGGTCCATGTCTGCCTTCTGTCCAAGAAGGAGGTCATCCCACTTGGACCCGGTCAGGGGTTTATACCGGCTTAGGACAGTGTAGCCTGCGGTTCATGGGTGTGCCTTGGGGAAAGAATTCAGGGTCTGTGTGTTGGGGAAAGGCTGGGATAAACCACGTAGGCAGGTCTCTTCCCAGAGACTTTAACGTGCCTGTGGGCTCTGTGGGTCTCCCAGAAGGGAGCGGAGTCTGCAGGTTCCCTCGTTATCTGGGCAGGAACCATCTTCCTTGGAGAGTCCTCTGGGATGGGGTTCTGAGGAACCGGTCTGGGAAATGCTGGCCCAAGAGCATTCAGCTGGGCAGCAGAGCGGCTGTTTTACATCCAGGAAACTTTCTGAGCTGCGCCTGAGCCCAGGCCTTTCTATTCCTGAGACAGAAAACTGAGTCAGACGCAATGCTGTCCAGTATCCAGGCGGGAGATCACCAGGCAGTTTGGTTCTCGGCTCTTCTACTCGGGAAACTCACATGTTTTTCCGTTTGGAGCTGAAAGGCTGGGAGCACGTTGCCGTATGTGCACGTGCCCTGTCTGGAGCTGAACTGGTCCCCTCCGTCCTGTAACTCCCAAGGGACCTGAGATCTCCTTTTCCCCCTCGCACTGCCCAGCTGTGGTGTCAGCAGGCAGCCCAGGCAAAGAGTGTGGAACCCAGGCCTCTCCGAGAAAATCTCTCTGCTGTCCTCGTGGCTGAAGCCGGGCCTTGGAGAGTCCAAGTCGGCCACAGGGGCAGGCCTGGGGGAGGGCTGGGCCCCGCTGTGTGGACACTGCCCAGGATCTGAAGGGGCGCTCCGTCGGGGCCTCTGTCTGCTGCTAGGCAGCTGCTCCCTGACCAGCGTCTAGTCGAGCCCTGACCTTCGGAGGAAGAAGTGTGCTCGTTTGGCCCCTGTCTTCACCAGGTGAGGCCTGTTTGACACTGGTTTTACTTGGGCCAGAAGGGAGGCGGTGGTGAAGCCAGGCCAGGCCAAGACAGAGGCCTAAGGGCCCAGACCCCAGAGGACTGGTGGGCAGGCAGCTGCAGCCCTCAGGGGCAGGAAAGGGAGTGGAGGACCCACCCTCAGGGGCAGAAAACAGCGGGACGGGATGGGCCGAGAGTCAGAAATAGCAGCAGCAAAGCAGAAGCCGAGCCACGCTGACAGACACAGGGTCAGGAAGCTGTTCCTCCGGCACGTCTGTGCAGCTCAGGACCCGGGCCCGGTGACCCAGGAGAACGGGCCGCTCCGGGTGGGCCCTCTTCTGCGAGGCCGCCGCACTCATCCATCTGTGTTCCTCTTGCAGGCAGTAGTGAGAGCTCAGAGTTTAGTGAAGAGATGTCTTCAGGGCTGGCAAGGTGAGTGTGGCCTCTGCTCGGCCTCCTTCCCAGGGGGGTCGCTCAGGGCCCGGGGAGCTGGAGACCAGCCCCCCCGACCTCACCGGCGGCCCAGCCTGGTGAGGCTGCCCTGTGGCTCCGGAAGGGCAGCGTGCGCAGCCCACGGTCGGGGCTGCCGAGGCAGGAAGGCCGCTGGGCAGGATGGGCATGGGACGGGCGTCCCAGCCCCTGCTTGGGCAGCCTTGTGTATCACCTGGTCCAGAGCTGGCCTGGGAGTCTGAGGCCAGCACCCGAGGAGACCTGGGTGCAGATTTGGTCTGAAATGAGGGTTCTGGAAACCAGACGCCTGAGAACAGGCCTCGTCTGGAGACGGGCTTGTGGCTCCGCCTGGTGGGGTCTGAGTGCGCTGCACCCCCGTGGCCTCGGGCCTTTGGGCCGACACCTGCCATGCTGGGCACTGGTGAACGAAGGGGACCCTGGTCCGGGGTTGGGCTCCCTGCAGCCCACCCGTCTGCCCCGGGGATTCACCCCTTGCACCTACTCCACTTGCTGCCGTTTCCTTTGCGCCGGGCACCAGGTGGGCTCTGGGAAGACAGGGACTCTGCACGGGGAGCTCCCACAGCCTAGGCGCCGCCGAAGGTGAAGGGCATCGTGGCGACTTAAGTTCTGAGGGGAGCCAGGGAGACCCAGTGATGCAGAGGCAGGTCTGCACCGTCCCTCAGAGTAGCCCTTCCACTAGCCTGTGTGCACAGGCACACACACACTCACACGGACACACACGCGACACCCTCTGCGTACGTGTGTATGTACACACATACACGTGCACACTCACATACGCTCACACAAATTTGGGTGTACATTCACTATGCAGGCATACACATGCCTCTCACACATATACACACACTCCTCCTCTGGTGTTGAAGCCGCCTGTCTCCTCAGCCTCCACAATCATAAATGACCAGAGAAGGGGTGAATCCGGCCGTCCCTACAGGGCAGAGTGCTGTCATGTGGGGATAAGTGAGCTTTGCTGAGCGCTCCCTGTGTACCAGGCACTGTCGTGGTCTCTCCCAATCCTCAGACCTAGCTACGCGGTGGTTACTCGTAAAATGTCCCTGTTTCGTGCCTGTGGACAGCAAGGCGTGGAGAGGCGACGTGGCGGTCCTGCCTCACCCGCCCCTGGTGGGCAGAGCTGACCCACGTCCACCTCCCCCGATCATGGGGCCCACTTCATCACCACCATGCCTTGTCCAGAGCCGCTGCGACACTGCAGGGACTGGCCCCACGTCGGTCAGCCAGTCCATCTGTCCTCGTGAAACCCTAGGTAGGGGGCTGAAGAGGGGGAGGGACGACGCCCTGAGCCCTCGGAGCTCCACCCTCTGTCCCGCCGCAGGCCTCCTGGAGGGATGTTTGCTCTGATTTGGGGAGCACAGGCAAACGGGCCCCACTGCCCTCTCCCTGCCCACCCCAGGGAGGGGTGAGAGCCAGACAGGCACTGGGCAGACTCTGATCTGACGAGCGGAAGTTTGACTTTTCTCAGCACCGGTCAGGGGACTCCTGGGGCAGCCCTGAGGAAGGGGGCTTACGGAGAATCCAGCACCTCCCCAACCACGGGCCAACGAGAGGACATGGATCCTGAATAGTATCCACACCTGGACCTGCTCATGGCTCGTTCATTCCTTCGTTCACTCACCCATTCCTTGTGTCCACTCGTTCATTCCTTCGTTCACTCATTCATTCAAAGCTGTTTATTAAGCAGGTTGCTCCCTGCCAGACACCTTGCCAGTCACTGAGGGTGGCAGATACGGTGCCTACTAACCACCCACGACTGAGATCAGAGCTACCAGGAAGGAAGGTGGTGAGAGAACTCCCGCTCAGGGAGACGGTGCTGTGCTCCACTCAGGGGGAACACCAAACGCTGTAGCGTTTCTCTTCTGTCTCTTTCACTTAGGATCTAGCATTAGACCCGCTCTCCATCTGAATGTCTCTAACAGGACTCTGGGTGGGCTTTCTGGCAAGCGCTGGTCTCACAGACAGCTGGCCTGTGCAGGTGTCCAGCTCCACCGCCAGGAGAATGGCCTGTCCCTCACCTCCTCGGGACCCAGCTCCCAGTCCGGCCCCTTCTTGCGGAGGGGAACAGGAGGCCACCTGCTTTGGAGGATGCCGGCGGGGCTAGGATGTCCCCTCTGGCACCTTCCGAGACCCAGGGCGGTCCTGACGGTCCAGACGCCAGCTGCCCCTCGGCCTCCAGCTCCCGCGGCCCAGCCTCCAGTCTCCATTTCCGTCCTGCACTGGCCTCTTCTCATGTCCCCCAGAAAGAGTCCACTCCCTCAAAAGCATGTGAGCGTTCTAGACTTTCCTGAAGACCCCACGGGAGATTTGGAGGGGATTTATCTCACACGCTTTAACATCTTTGTAAAATGTTACTCGTTTCTCTCACAGTTCAGTGACCACAGTTCCTGTTGCTGCCTGGGCCTCCTTATTCCTAACCTCCGCCCGCCCAGAACCCAGGCCCACGGGACCTCTGTCCACGCCGGCCTCCCGCGTGCCACGTTTCCCCTGCTCACTGAAGGGGAGCAGATTCCCTCTTCCCCGGGAGCCGGGCCTCACTCTTCCTGGCCCCAGAGGCCAGCGGCTGCCCCCAAGGAACCTCCCCTCCCAGACCCCCTGCCCACTGTTCCCAGCAAACGCTGTAAGAACCCGCTCTCACTGCATCTTTACACGTGCATGGGTGGACGGTGGCGTCAGAACCAGAGACAAGGGTGCAGGAGAGGGCTGGGCCAGTCCCCACAGAGGAAGAGGTCCTGTCTGTTCCAGTCCCCAGAGGCCAGGCTGGGAGAGGGGGGCAGCACCTTGCCCCACAGCCCTGAAGCTTACAGGCCACAACCTTCAACTGACTTGCCCACCAGCCCCCCAGCCCTGGTGACAAGCTTGGCCTTGGCCAGGAAGAGACATGGAGCCAGATACCAGCACGCAGGGCCGGGAGGCCCAGGCCAGTGACCCGGCCGCCGGCACACACCCCTCTGTTGGTCTCAGGGCACATCATAGTCAGCCTTTGTGCTTCTGTGAACAGGGAGGTAGGACGGTTCTCGTTGTCTGGCCGAGGGTGGGATCGTGTGGCCCATCTTGCAAGTTTGCCTTCCCTGATTCACTCCCCTGGACGTTTCAGCCCTGTGGCCCCCAGGCGTCCTTGGCTGGCAGCCGGAGCTCAGGCTGTGCCCAGTGGTTCCTGAAGTGGCCAGCCTTAAAGAGCACCCGCTTTGGAGCCCCCAGAGTCCCGGGACCCGCCCGGCTGCTCTCTGGCAGAGTGGCCGCACCCAGCCACTGTTCCTGCTGGGCCTTCTGCCGCTGCTCTCACCCTCCTGTCCCTCATCCAGCTCAGCCTCAGCAGGTCGCAGGGCCCGTGGGCTGAGGAGGGACGGGAAGAGACGGGAGCCCTGAGGCGGCCAGACCCTGGCCAGTGCTGGTCATTTCTCAGCCCCCAGGCGGCCCCCAAAGACCCTCGCTGTCTTCAGAGCCCAGAATGAGGACAGAGTGGTGGTCCTGGGTCAGGGCCCTGGGGAGCCAGAGGCCGGAGTCTCAGGGGAGGGGGCAAGGGTGGGACGCCCCTCACGTCCCTGACCTGGTGTTTTCTCACCTGGTCCTGGGAGTGGGACGAAGGCAGGAGAGCCCTGTGTCACATCTGCTTTCCCAGGGAGGCAGGGAGGTGGCCCCGGAAAGGCATTTTCAGTGCATCCTGGATGAAGTGGAATGTGGGAGCTGTGGACGCTGCACCAGGCTGGCCTCAAGCAAACCTCAGCCTCCTCAGAAATGGCACGGGGAGCGGGGAGCGTTAGTCGGGCCTGTCGGTAAGAGGTAACAGCTGCCTCTTTACGCCTGCGTTGGCACTGAAGTGAGAACAAGAACCTCAGCCTAGGAGTTAAACATTTTAAATGAGGTTTTTACAGAGTGAAGCGGTTTATGGGGATGAACACATGTGTGTACGTATGAAGGTACATAATATCGTTCCTCTTGGTTGTCTCTGCTTGTAGAGTTACCGAGAGACTTTCTTTATTTTCTTTTTCTGTATTCTCCAAATTTTCTACAATGGGTAAATGTTTCTTTTTCACCCAGGAAAAAAGCAACATTTAACTTTCTAAGAGAGTGTGTAATCAGAGATACCTCCTGGTCACTCTGTAAGGCGTGAGTATGAAAGCACGCCACAAGGTGCGTTCCGGAACACTCAGCCATCCTGCTCTAGTCTGACGCTGCCAGGCTGTGCAGAATGGCCTTCTCATGTGACAGACAGGCCAAACCATGGGCGGCGGAGAGACTAGGAGGCCGAGGGGTCCTTGGAGGAAACCCTTCTGGTGGGAGAGGGAAAGGGAGCAGGAGAGGAAAATGCACCAGCCCCCTCAGAACCAGAGCTGTTCACCCTCCTTCTTGGGGAGGTCGAGCTGCATCGGGGGGCCGGTCACAGCTCACGGACAGACCAGGTGGGAGACAGAGATTCAATCCACGATGCCAGGTGCACAAGGGGTCACGAAGAGGACGCGACGGGAAAGCCCAGCAGGGGGGCCCGAGTCAGACTGGGGGGTTCATGGGTGGCTTCTGGTTCAGCAAAAGCCGAGGACATTGGGTGAAGAGGACCACAGTGGGCCCTCAAGGGGGGTCCTGGGACCTGAGGAGGCTGCGAGGCCTGAGTCGTGTCCAAGGAGGGGAGAGGTGGCCCAGGGAAGCTGCGTGTCCCTGAGTCTCTGCAGGAGGGGTGGGCTCCATGATGAGCCCTGGTCTCTGAAGTTCTGAACGTGCCTCTGCAGAGAGAGGTCGTCGTGACCTCTGGACACTGTCAGCAGCGTTGGGGGGTGGAGGGGTGGCCAGGGCTGAGGTCAGGGCCGCCTACTCTCTCAGGGGCCTTGGGCATGTCTCTCAAGCTCTCCGAGCCTCAGGTTCCCCAGCTCTACAGGCAGGATGCTCACAGGAAATACTGGACACATAGGTGCAGTTGCTCCTGGTGGGGAACTTACTTTGGGATGTGTATGAGTTTCACTCAGTAGGAACTTCTCGCCAGCAAGCAAGAGATCCCGGAGTCTAAGGCTGGGTGGGACGAAGAGAAAATTTCCCACATGGCAGCTCAGTCATCATGGGGTGGATGGGCTACAGTGCAGGCAAGTGTCTGCCAGCCCTGCTGGCCTCCAGGGTGACTCTGAACTGCGGGGAAGGCCCCTTTAAGAGGGTGCTGTCGACAGTTGGCCTATAGGTGCTCTGGGGTGTAGAGGAGGTTGGGTGACACAGTTTCCGCACTGTGCTGTCTTTAGCCTATGAAATCTTCTAGCATCCTTAGGGAGACCCCAGGAAAGTGGAGTCATGGCAGCGGAGCCCCAGGCCTGCTACCCACAAGTCAGAGTCTTTAAAACACTCCTTTTCCTCCTGGAGAAGGTCAGAGGACTCTGGTAGATGCCTTGGGATTGCCAGGGTTCAAGGGTGCCTCTTGGGCCCCAAACTCTGTGACATGTTAGGAGAGGGAGGCGAAGTTCTGGGGGTGATCCTGGAGGCAAGGGGTCCACTTCAACTGAAGTGCAGCCATGAGGGTGGCTGTTCTCAGGGTGACCCTCACAGAGGGCCTCACTGCCCCACCCCCGTCCCCTGTGGCTGAGGCCCAGGAACCCCCCAGGCTGGTGGCCCTCCCCTTCCTGCCCCTCAGTCTGGTTCCCCGGGTCCATCCCGCTGCTCCATTCTGCTGCTCTGCCTTGGGTGGCAGCCCAGGTGGGTGATGTGCCAAGCTTCTGATTTTGGTTTCCCCCAGAGATGACATCTCTTGCCTTGTTGTCAGCATCAGACACTGACGTCTGGTGAGTTAGGCTCCACCCAGGAGCTCAGGCCCCTCTGGGAGAGGAGAGCGGGCAACAGTCCCTGGCCTTTTGCTTGATCCTGTGCTTGGACCCTGACAGACAAGGGCTGGGCCCTGTCTGCTAGCTGCTGCGGCTTCACAGGTAGCTGAGAAATCTCTGCCCACAACCTCTCTGTCCAGCACCTACAACCTCTCAGAGTCAGGTCCTAGAAGGTGGACAGGACCCTCCTTCCATCTGGTGTTGACCCTTCTCTATGCATACCTGCTATGCTCTCCTCTCCTTCTGCACCCCAGATTTCTAGACCTCTCAGCTCACACTGGGGAAGCTTGATGCCTCATAGCTCCCAAGTTTACGTGTTATAGCTTCAGCGAGCCACAGAGCCTGACTGTCAGCCTCTCGAATCTGGTTCTTTTTTTTTTTTTTTTTTGCGGTACGCTGGCCTCTCACTGCTGTGGCCTCTCCCGTTGCGGAGCAAAGGCTCCGGACACGCAGGCTCAGCGGCCATGGCTCACGGGCCCAGCCGCCCCGCGGCATGCGGGATCTTCCCGGACCGGGACACAAACCCCCGTCCCCTGCATCGGCAGGCGGACTCTCAACCACGGCGCCACCAGGGAAGCCCTCGAATCTGGTTCTTAATTGCCAAGAGAGAAAACCTGATTGACCTGGCTTGGATCAAGGGTGGTTCTGTCCCCTCAGCTAAGCATGCAGTGCAGATATGGCTCCTAGGGACCCACTCAGTGGATCAGGGACGCTACCCAGAGAAAAATGTGATTCCCAGGCAGCAGAAGTCCTTTAACAAGTACTGCAGGAAGGGACATCCCAGGCCCAGCAGAACTTAGGGTGGCAGCTTCCTGCCTGCAGATGAGGGTAAGTCATTAGGTAGCGGCAAGGACCAAGACCTGGTCCAATGGGATGGCTTCCCAGCAAGGGTTTGCTGGTACAGGTGGACACTGTTGATGAACAGCATCACTTGAACCCTTCCACAGGTAGAGTCCTACCAGGGGCTCTGTGCCCTTGAGATAGAAGAATGGTGGGGGGACTGGTACTTCTGCTAAGACAAGATTACTGAGGCCTCATGTAATTATTATCCAAGACTTCTCCTTGCTCCCCACTCCTGGACCAGCAACAGAGACTCAGGGCTTTCTGATATTTAACCCCCAAGATACCTACCACCTAATGTGTACCTAGAAAACTACTGAGGAGAAGATGCCTTTCAGACCTGCCTCCGCCAGTCTGAATTCTCATGATGCTGTTGGCCTAAGCAGGACCCTGGCTGCTTCCACCTTAACGGCACCAACCATCTTCCTCTTCCCTGTGTTGTGATCTTGGGCAAGTTACTCCACCTCTCTAAGCCTCAGACTCCTTGTCTATAACGTGGGGATAAGAACAGTGCCTGCCCCACAGTATTGTGTGATTAAATAGGATAGTGAACGAGTACTGCTTAGCACGTTGCCTGGTACCCATCCTCTCCGCCATCACCATCATCCCGTCATCTGATCCTCCTCATCGTCACCACCCTGTCCCCGTCATCGTCATCTTTATCATCCCCATCATCGTCTTCTTCTTCTTCTTCTTCTTCTTGAACTCGCTTTGGGACTGAGGCGTTCTACTTGGTTGCCAGCCCACAGCTTCCCCAGACCAGACTCCCCATGAGGAGAGTGGCCTGCTGCAGCCCTCTTCCCCCAGATCCTCCTCAAGATCTGTCCCTGAGAGGGAGCAGTAGAATGGCCCTCCTGGGATACATTCTGTTCAGCCACTTGTTCCCAGTATGTTGCTGGGAAAGGTGTCTGTGGTTCTGGAGTTGGGAGCCCCCGTCGGTTGGAGAAATGCCTTTATTTCTAGAGTTCACCAGATACCACTGCCCACTCATTTTGCATTTTCTGGCCGTGAACATTCAAATAACAAATCTTCTCAAAGCACTGGAAGTGGTTCCAGTGGCTGAAGATCCTGTCTCCTCTGTGCTGATGCTAGCCTGCCTGGGCCCAGCCAGAGCCGCCCCACCTGTCACAGCCCTCCTCCAGCCCTGCAGTGCTTGCCTTGGGAGGGAAGGCTGGCCACCACCCTGCCTATAGTCTCCTAAAAGCTGGCCTTGGGGAAAAGTCACCATTACACTGCACTTCAAAGCCAGCGTTACTCCCCAGGCTCCAGGTGGAGCAGGCTCTGACCTCCCCTACCTGGAGTAGCTTGACTGATGCAGGCCCTTGGCTCATGTGGAAAAGACATCCTCCCTATGTGAGCACTTGTGTCTCCATCCCTAGTGACAGGCCAGTGGGTGGCTTCACCTCCTTGAGCCCCAGTTTCCTCGTCTAAGACAGGGTGAGAACAGCGCCCCTCACAGAGCTGGGAGGAACGGTGTGTGAAAGCGCTTAGCCACCTCCTGATGAGCGGGCGATAAATGGCAGCTGCTCTTAAATGTCAGGCAGCCAGAACCACCAGGAGAAGGCTCCATCGGGGGAGTCAAGGGACCAGGGACCTGGGAGGTGGCCCCAGCCCAGGAGATCCAGGGTCTACAAATCTGTGGCCATCCAGCCTCACAGACACTGACAAAGCCCGCCCAGTGTGAGCTGCAGCAGGAACCTGTGAGTAGGGGTGCCTCTGAGAGCGGAACACCAGGAAGCCGCCCACATGGTGCTGGCTCCAAACGAGGACCCTGTCCCCATGGTGGACTCCTCCCCATGTGACAACTCAACCTCTCTCCCACCCTGAAAACTGTGGGTTCAAATCCTGACTTACTTGGCTCATGCCTCGGTTAAGTGTCTTCACATCCCTGAGCCTCAGTTCCCCATTCTGGGGAGGATGATGGTGCTGAAACAAAGCTCCCGTGAGATAATCAGCGGCCTGACACATAGGAGCGGTCATTAACTAGTGACTCTCCCGTGAGCCGCCCTGTGACCCCCGGCGTCCCTGCGCTCCCCCCAGCAGTCCACTGCCTTTGGGAGCACCTCAATCCTTTAGGAAGAGCGTGAGGAAAGACTGCTTAAAAGCCTAGACTGGTTGGAAGACGCTGACTTAAAGCTCTCTGTCAACAAACGTCAGTCCTGCCAAACGTCTGTTAAGTGTGCAGCCATGGAGTGTCTCAAATAAGCGGAGAGAATGACGGAGAGACGGTAGCAGCACCAACCACATCGCCCCGCCTGTGGAACAGTCCACTGTCGTCACACATTGTCCTGGGGTACCAGGAACAAAGACTCATGAGAAGAAAGGTGGAGAAGGAGGGGCCGGAGGATCCAGCTCTGCAAAGGGAGGCTCCATCTCCAACTCCAAACAGACGGCGGCTCAGAGCGGGAATCCAGATCAAATGAGGAGACATCCTCCGGGCACAGAGACGCTCACTGTCAGACCCTGCCCTGACTCATAAGCGATCCCGGTTACAGCTGGGCGGCGTGGGGGGGGGAGCGTCCCTGGAGGCAGTCTGTTGGCGCTCTGCACAGCCTGCTCAAGCATGGGGATGTGACGTGCCGTGGTGTCATGCCCAGCCGTGAAGAGAGGGAGGAGTCAGTGTTGCCTGTAGGCTGGGAGTTGAGCGTGTCGGGACCTCTGAGCCACGGCTCGTGGTGCGGGTGGGGTGGGCCTGTGACCATCATCTGTCACGAGGGTTGGGTGGGGAATGGGCTGAGACCCATTACGTTCGAGGACTTGGGGGACGAAGCACATGCTGCAGCTCTTTGTCACCTAAAGGGGAGTGGCTGATGGACGAAAGGGACAGGGTCCCGCGGCAGTCGACCTGGAGGACCATCAGACTCCCACCAGCCCTGAACGTGGGCTTCTGGACAGCAAACCCAAGATGGTCATCAAGAACAGTTCCTTCTTGAGTGGAGGATGGAGGGGCAGAGAGCAGCGCAGCCCCCTCTTGGAGGAGCCTGAGCTCGGTGACGGCGCGATACACCTGCTGCAGTGAATGACAATGACCCCACACCACCCCCCAGGTGTCCAGTGCCACGGGGGAACATGTGGCAACCTGGGACTGGCAGTGGACAACAGAGGGAACACTTGAAAAGGACGTCTGGACCTTGTCTGGCTTTATAAATTGGGTTGCATCATTGTTTGGCCAATGGAAAGCTATAGCCCAGGGATAGACCATGCTGCAGGGGTGGGGAGAAGGTGGAGGATCAAGTAGACACAGGAAGTCATTGTGCCAAGAGAGGAAAAGGATAAAGAGAGGAGAGGAAGACGGAAGCCTTCCCCCACATAGGTTAAGATCCCCACCTACCCTGGAAGCTACGTCTTCCCCTGGAAAGGCTCACTGCTGGGGAACTACAGGTGAGAGAGCGGCCTGATGGGCAGCCCACGGAGAGGTCCTGGAGCACCAATTCTTGGAGTCTGCAGCAGGTCACAGAGCAGGTTTGCAGGGAACCATCTGGGGCCAGCAAAGAGACTGTCCGATGGAGAAGACGTAGCAAACGGAGGATTTCAGTAGTGCCCGGGTGAATAATGATGCTACACATGCCCCACCCCATCCCCACCCTGGGCCAACATGCAAGACAGCCCACAATTCCGTGTCTGTGCGCTTTTAATTGGATTGACCATGGAATATTTGGGCTACACAGCATTTTCTGTCAACCTCACATTGGGATAAGGGGTGTGCCTGGATTTTAGTCATCCCCTTGACACTGGAAGAAAGGTGAACATTCAGTTAAAAGGTTAAGGAAACACTTACCTGGAGACTTGGGGACTCGCCCTGGTGGAGGCTCCAGGGGTGTTGTGTTCACTAACCTAGCAGCTCCAGATGTGCCCCAGATGTGCTTGCAGTGTGACTGAGGAGGCTGGGGGAAGAGTTGGGGCTGAGGCTTCCTGAGCTAATGACCACATAGTCTGCGATGCCCTCGCCTCCTTCAGGAGTGGTCTTTCCAGGCTGTTGCTAAAACTCAACCCTTTTCCTCTGAAGCAGGGGACGTCTCTATGCCACGCTGGGGCCCAACTGGCGGGTTCCAGTTCGGAATTCTCCCAGAACCCGGAGCTGCGTCTACAGGTATTCATTTATTCATGTGATCATTTATTCGACAAGTAGCTCTATGGTGCTTGCTGGGTGCCAAGCACTGTGCTTGATGCTGCCGACGAGACGGACTCAGCCTCTGCCTCAGCCTGTAGGGCTGTTGCTTCAGGAAAGCAGAAACGGAACAGAAAATCACGGGTGCCGATGGTCCAGAGAGGAGGCCTCCCTGGAGAAAAGACTGGAAGAGTGATAGGAGTCAGCCAAGTAAAGTGAAGAGAGGTGTAGGGGTAAGAAGAGTACCTGCAGCCCAAGGGACAGCCCATGGGGCCGTGAGGCAGGAAGAGCTGGGTGATTTGGGGAGTGAAGGAAAGTCCTCGTTGTAAGAAATGAGCGGGGGAGAGGGTGGCAGGTGAGGCCAGAGAGGGGGGCCAGAGCCACGTCCAGCAGGGGGGGGGGAGGGTGGTCTCGAAGGCACGGGAGGGGTGGGGGGGGGGGGGGGGGGGGGTATTGGCAGAGCCAGGTCATGCTGGCCACGGTGTGCAGGGCGCGTGGGAGGAAGGCAAGCGTGGACACAGGGAGGTCAGGCGAGAGTATTGGGCAGTCGTTCAAAGGATGACCAAGTCCTGGCCTGAGGTGGGGGGAGTGGGGTGGCTGAGATGGGCATATTTAGGGCATGGGATCAATGAGTCCTTGGGATTGATGAGGTTTCGGGGGTGAACTGACGAGAGGAGAAAACCCCCAGGTTTCTGGCTCCTTCAGCCAGTGGGTGGTGATGCCTTCCACTGGGATGCGGAGGGAGCGCTGCTCGGCTTTCATGCAGGGTTGAGGGAGGTGTCTACGGGAGGTGCCTATCCAGGGAGCTGAAGCGGGTGCTTAGGCGAGCGGCCTGGGCTGTGCTGCACTTGGACTCTTCACCTGTAGGTGGCGCCCGAATCCCTATGGCAGAGGGGGAGAAAGGAGCCCTGCCGCAAAGGCGCAGGGCATGGGGGTTTGGGGCCGCTGCCCCCCTTTTTACTCCATCCCCTCCACTCCCACTTCCTCGCTGCTCCTGCCAACACAGGAAGGAGGAGGTGCTGCGCAGGCCCCAAGTTCCGCAGGTGGAGAGGAAGCCAGGATAGGGCACGGGTGCTGCTGGGGGCCTGGATTACGGGGAGCGTGGGCGCCAAGCCTAGAGCCGCTCAGCACTCAGAAGGACGAGGGAGGTGCAAGTTCTCAGCTGTGAGTGAGCCCAAGGCCACCGTCCTTCAGGTTTTCCAGGCCCTCGGGGCCCTCCCCTCCCTAGCCTTGCCCAGCACTGTTGAGTCCTTGTCCTGTGGCACCATTATGGACCCGGCAGTGGGGGACCCGTGGGCCCCAGTGGGTGAGAGGGTGCCTGACCTCAGCTGCTCCAAGGCGATGTCTGACTGGTGGTCTCCCCTGCAGCCCCACCGGCCCGTGCATCTGTACGCTGGGGAGCTCGGCAGCGGTCCCCACCATGGAGGGGCCTCTGAGAAGGAAAACTCTGCTCAAGGAAGGACGGAAGCCCGCGGTGAGTGCAGAGGCACATCTGTCTAGAGGCGGCATGGGCAGCAGGGAGGGCATGGGCTCCAGAGACCGGCCAACCGGGGTTCCAGTCCAGTTGTGCCACTGAGTGGGCAGGGCCTCAGTTTCCACATCTGTAAATTGGGATAAAATAGTCCCTACATCCTGGAGGACTTGGCAGGACTGTCACGTGTGTGGCCCTGCACACATTGAGCAGGCGGTGAATGGGACTGTGCGATTATCTTGAGGGCAGGTGGAGGCCTGGAGACCCTGGGAGTCAGGGTGGGTACTGTGCCTGAGACGGGCAGCACGGCCTGGGTGGTATCCCGATGCAGATCCCCTCCCCCTGCGGCAGCATCATGAAACGCGTGGTGGAAAGGACAGGGACAAGGAATCAGGAGGCCTCTCAGGCTCCCCCACCAGCCACCGGGTCACCACGTGCTGAACCCAGATGTCCCTGGCTCCGTGACCCCTCAGCCGCTTGCCAAGACCTCTTTGTTTGTTCTACGGAGCATCCACGGCAAGATGCCTGCAAGCCCGCCTGTGAGCTGCATCTCCAGGCAGCGTCTGCCCGTGTCTGCTCTGGCCTTCCTCTCCTGCCCTGGCTGCTGCTTGCCCCTGTCCACTGCCCACAAAGCCACTTGGAGATGCCCCCTCCTACCGGCGCCCAGTGTGAAGATGCCAGGCCCCTAGCCCAGGTGCTGCTCTAGAAGCTCCCCTGTCTTCGGGTGCTTGGTGGTTCTTGGGTGAGGAGAGGAGTCTTCATCCCAGCCCTGGGCCACACTCTGTCCCTTGGACCCAGAGTGTCACACAGCGTCCTGTGACATGAGGCCCTATACCTGGTCTGCTGTACAGACCTGCTTGCTGCCCTGCTGTACCGGGTCCAGGCTCCAGTCATTCTGAGGCCAGAGCGAGACACTATTGTCCAGATGCTGGTTGGCCCGCTGGTGAGCGATGAAGTTAATCCAGGGGGTCATGACCCATATTTCTGAGTAGGATAGAATAGACTGGAAAATGTCGGAGTTTCTTACACATAGTAAAAGTGAATATTGTTTCATGAAGCTTCTTTCAGTTCAACATACATATGCACATGTGTTGTACACACCTGTGGATGTCATCAAAAAGGTCTGAAAGCCAGTGCTTTCACCATCTGAGGTGACGCAGTTCCCCCACCAACCCCGCGCCCCGTCCCCCGCCCCCCACCAGTGTGAAGAGGAGCCTTGTAGGTCGTGAGGCAGAGCAGTCTACTTCATGCCTAGAGGAACAAAAGCCACACCTGCAGCTTGGCCCTGCCAGGCATCCCCTCTTCTAGCCATAAATGCTTTCAAAGCGCTGCCATCCGCTTGCAGCCAGAGCACCCCATTGCAGACATTATGGTTCTTCTAGGTTATGGTTTAGCTTGTCCATGTTTTGAAACTCTTTTTCCCCAGGACATTCTTGGGTTCAGGTCACCTGAATACATAGAAGTTATGCCTTGGCACTGCCCTAAACAAGGTGGGAAAAGGAAAGGCTCTTGGGGTAAAGGAGAGGGAGGGCTTAGGGCTGCTGAGATGCTGAGGAGTCTCCCTCCTCTAGGCCCTGGGAGGAGTGGCACCGAGGGGTGGCGGGCAGGGACGAGATGAGGCCTGCGCTGGCACCGCTCGGGAGGAGGGACCCCCCTGTTCCACCCATGTAGCTGGGTCTCTAGTCAGGCAGTGGGGGACTCTGCCCCTCCACTTGTGACATTGTCACTCTGCCTCTGCAGCTGTCCTCGTGGACCAGGTACTGGGTCATACTCTCAGGATCCACCCTCCTGTACTACGGAGCCAAGTCCTTGAGGGGCACAGACAGAAAACACGTACGTTCCACGAAAGGCCTCTCTGTGCTGCCACTTCGTTTGGTGCGAAGTGCAGCGGGGTGGGTGGAAGTGGGCAAGGCGACGGGAGTGGAAGGAACCTTGCCTGGCCCAGGTCGGCCTTCCTCGGGGAGCGGAGGGTGTAGGCCTCACGGCTGTGCTGTTGTTCCTCTGCAGTATAAATCCACACCTGGCAAAAAGGTCTCCGTCGTGGGCTGGATGGTGCAGCTGCCCGATGACCCCGAGCACCCAGACATCTTCCAGCTGAATAACCCCGACAAAGGTAGGCAGCAGGCCAGCGCTGGGAGCCTGCAGCTTCTCTCTGCCCTCTTTCTTCTGCTGCTAAATGTGCGTTTTGAAACAGTAGGGCCTTCTGAGGCTGCTGCTTTCCTTGTGCTTTAGGTTCTGATGTTCACAGGGTCCCTCGTTGGTCCACAAAAGCTGCTTAGATCATGGTGGGTGTGTCCACTGAGCGGTGTGCATGGCACGTGGCAGCCGGAATCCTTTTCACCTATGGTTACCGGGGCCCATCACCCCTGGAACTCTAGCCTCAGGGTCCTGGAATGAATAACATAGCGCTGGATGAGGCAGTGACTATGCAGCTGGAGGAGTCTTGGGTGTTGGGAGATTTCAAGGACACCCTGGCATTGCCTGTGCCGTGAGACTCTGGCAGTGTCTCTGCCAGACAGTGTCTGGCTCCAAGCAGACAGTGTCTCTGCTCCAAGGCCAAATCAGAGAAGAACCCTTCTATAAAAGCTCCAACTTTCACTTGCCCAGTCATCTCCCGGTTCCTCCTGGTTTTATTCTTCCCCCATGACCATGCTGAGAAGAAGGAGAGGTTCTGCACTGAGGTTCAGAACAGGCCATGCTAACCTCCTTGGCAGCCTATGTCACGTGACAAAACCCCGGATTTCCTGGGTCTCCTAGCTAGGCAAGTTCACTGGAGCTGTAAAGCCCCTGAGCATCTTCACACCTTCACAGGAATGTTCTAATGCAGGGTTCATGTACATACGATTGCCCAGGGATCTTGTAAAAATTCAGATTTGGATTCAGTGGATCTTGGGTGGAGACCAAGATTCTATATTTCTAACAAACTCCCAGGTAATGCACATGACCGTGCTGGTGGAGGGTCAGGGTTTGAATGTTGTTAGCTGGGAATTAAAGAAGTGAGAGCCTCAAGGAGCCCAGGGAATGGAGAGAGCCAAGTCCTCTGCTCTGCTTCTGAGTGATTGAACCACGTACGGCTACGCACACGTCATAGTGTTTCCTCAGGCTGGTTACCATCTGAGTTTCTTCCGCAAGACTCTGGGACCAGATTAGAGGCGGTTTCTTTAGGAAGTAAAGGTTGTACCTATACCAGCTTGACTTAAAGACTGTATGGTCATGGGGTCCACAGGCCATTCTCGGGGCTGAGCCCAGAGGAAAGCACTGTCCCCAAGCAGAGGGAAATATGACACAGCAGGTGGCCAAGGTCCATGGATAGAATGCAAAAGGTCTGTGAGCTTGGGTGGCAAAAAGATCACATCTCTGTTTCCCATGACCTCTAATTCCTTTAATTATAAGTATTAAACTACTAACTAGAATGTTCACAATACCTGTGATTTTATCTGCAAGAGAAACCACGGATATTTTCACATCACGCATTACTGCAGATATCTTAGAATAGCATTTTTGTTCAGCTCTTTGCAGTTACAGTACAGTATCAGACCTGCCCCCACATCTTGTCATTAGCGCATTAATAAATAAGCACGTAGAGAATGATATCACTCATTTATTTTTTAGCAGTTTGGTAACTGTATTTCAGTATTATTAATTTTCTTTGTATTTTATTTTATGCATTTGAAACATAATTCTGAGAAGGGTCCACAGGCTTCACCAGAGCCAAAGGCGCCATGGCCGGAAAAACGGTTAAGAGCCCTGGTCCAAAGAGACAGGCGGGGAGCACGGGAGCCTCCTCCTCTACATGCCCTGAGCTTGCCTTGGGCTGCTCCTGACTTTCTCTAGTTTAGTTACCCAGGTCCACGTTTATCTTCACGCCACAGTCACAGGCAGACCCTCCCACGTGACCTTCCTCTTAACCAGTGGTTTTCTACCCATCAGGCAATGTTTACAAGTTCCAGACTGGTTCCCGGTTTCATGCAATACTGTGGCACAAGCATTTGGATGACGCATGTAAAAGCAACAGGCCTCAGGTAAAGTCACCAAAGTCCTGCTTGTTACCTAAAATACCCTCTCCCACCCTCGGGACTAAGGGTCCATAGAAAACACACCTCCCTCCTTCCCCCAGAGCCTATCAGCTAAGCTCCCAGGTGCCCTCTTTTGATCAGCCTTTTCCCATGAGACAGGGTACCCCCTGCCCCTCTTGGAACTAAGCCCAGCTTCAGACTAGAACTTTGAATCTGGCCCCTGTGTCTTTCCTACTAAAGGAAACGCCACAGAAACATCCATCAGAGATAGGTTACAGGTGGGATAGTGCCCCAAGGGTCAGGCCACAGCATCTACTGAGGTCACCCCCCGAAAGTTGATTCATGGGCAAACTCCAACCTGACAAAAGGGCCTCCCTGCCCCCGACAACCCTTAGGAATAACGATAATAATAGCTCATTTGTTGAGAAGCAACCATGGTGCTGCTGGTGAGTGGGGCTGTACGACCCCTTGGCATGCTTGAACCAATAGGACCTCTGGTCCGCCATGCCTGCCTGAGGCTCTGCTCCCGCCCCCCACTGCTGCCCCTCCCAGGACCAGGCTTCAGGAGAAATGCTTTACGTGCAGGAATTGGCCGAATCCTCCCAACATCCCTGTGAGGTAGGTTCCCATACTGTCTCCGTTTTATGCTGAGGGCACTGAGGCTCAGAAAGTGGCAGACACTTGTTTAAGGCCCCACGGTGAGTAAGATCTAACCCCGGTCTGCCTGACACCAGAGTCTGTACTTTGTCGGCCCGGAGATCTCCCGCCGCATGTTTCCTGGGGGGGAGGCGGGGGGCGGGGACCTGGCTTGCTCAGCCTCCTGCCATCGAGCCAGAGGCCTGGAAGCACAGCCTCTGCTGTCCAGGCTTGCTAGAGGGGTGGCTGCTCAGCCCTCACACCAGCCCGGGCAGCAGGTGGGCTGCTGGGGCCAGGAGCCCTGAGCTTCCCTGACATGTTCCCCAGGGATGAGCTGGAAGAGGGGCTGGGGAGCTGGGTCCCTCTCCTCTGTCTGGAGAGAGAGCACCATGGCTGGAATAGACGGTGGCAGCTTCGAGGAGGAGGAAGGTAGTGCCGAGTTCACAGCAGGCATGTGAGGCCGGGAGGGCAGGGGCTGCAGTGGTGCTGGTCACAGCACAGTCACAGACTTCCTGGCCCCTCAAAGCGGCTCTCATAAGGCAGAGGGAGATCTCTAGTGGTGTGTCCCATGATTCTGTGCTCAGTTTGGGCCTATTCAGGATTTTCATCTGTAACATCGATGAAGACATATGTAACAAGCTGATCAAATTCTACACGATAAGAAGCTAGACGGCGAAATTAGCAGAAAGTCCTTGACAAACTAAAACAGTAGGACAAGACTGATAAAGGGGTAAACTTGAGGCACCACAGGGAAACTGAAAATAAATTGCATTCGAGTCCCTCAACTCACTTGCTAGAAATTTGTCTGGGGCATATGCGCACACATGCACACACAGGTGTATGGGTGAGAATGTCCACTGCAGCATTGTCCTTAATAGAAAGAGAAAAAAAAGCACGTGGAAACTCGGCGACCCTCAGTAAACCCCTACTGTGTACCCCCTGATCTGTGTGTGATCACCTGAAAGGGGCTCCAAGACATAAGTGAAAAAGTAAAGTGTAAAAACACGCGTAAGGGCAATCTCATTTGTATTAAAATACACGTGCATATTTATTATATGCGTGTCGGTGCCCATAAAATGTCTAAAATGACGTACAAGAGAACTACAGCTCTGCGGTCTCTAGACTGTATTTTGTGCTTGAGCAAATGTAACTGCCCATCTCCACGATGGGGAGACCAGGGTCTTTGGTTGATGGTTACCTCAAGGCGATGAACAAGGTGCTGCCTCAGGTCACGTTAAGAGAGGAAGAGCGTCCTGACCTCCTCCGCCCTGGTCACTCTGTGCATGCCTGGGGCCCCTCCTTAGCTCTGAGGGCCACTCTGAGAGCACATCGCACTGGAGCTCACCTGCCACACACAGGTGACCCGGAGGAGTGACAAGGACTGAGGTGGGCCACACAGATGGTGGGGGCAGAGAGAGGCAGGGCCTTGGTGTCTGCTCCACAGTGACAGTCGTGGCCCTGGTGGGGGGCAGCCGGGAGCAGGGACGGTTGCTCTGAGCAAGTGTCCTCTGGCTCTCTGGGGGTGGAGGCAGCCTGAGGGTAGCAGCAGCTGTGCAGCAGGTAGCAGGGAACTGGGTCAAACCCACTTGGTAGAGGAGGTGTTTGGTCAGAAAGACAAATGGACTGAATTTCACGTCTGGCAAACATGGTATACCATGACAAGCTTTGGCAACGTTTAAGTATTTTTGTCCAGTTTTTAGACCTAAGGGAGACGGTCTTCTATGTTTTCTACTTTTTTCCCTTTTTATTTCTAATTTACTTTCAAACAAATGTTCCCACCCTCTGCTTTATGTAATAAGAAAAAATTGGCAAAACTAAATATTCCACAGCAGAGGATTATTGAAATAAGCCACACTACCTGCATGTGATGGCATGGGGCTCCGACAAGGGCATTACAGAAATGCATCTACTCCTGTAGAAAATCTCAGTGACTAAGGTGACTTTTCTTTTTTGTGGAACTGCATTTCTTAAAATTGTGTGTGCTAGCACTGAATACACTTCAACTTTATTGATAGCATATGTGTAAGGTGTAAACCACAGCAATAAAGCAAACACTCGTGTACCCACCACCCAGTCTAAAGGCAGGACCTCCCCAGTCCTCGGAACACCTCCCTCCCAAGGGCTTCTTCGTAATTCTGTCTCCCTCCTGCTCACCTATGCCCCATAACCACTCTCCTGATTTGTTTGTTTACCATTCCCTTAAAATGTGAACACATGTATTTGGTTCCTTAATGTATTGTCTGGGGTGCATTTTTTAAAACTTTTTTTTAAAGAATAGAACCATAACTGTCTAGTTTCTTCTGTGACTTGCTTTTCTCCTACAGTATGTTCCTAAGATTCCTCTATGTCAGTGTGCATAGCTGTCATTCATTTACTTGTAATTTTTTTTTATCAGTTCTTCTGTCCGTGATCCCAAGAATAATTTCCTGCTTTTGGCTATTCTGAACAGTGCTGCTGTGACCGTTCTTATAACTGTCTCCCAGTGCAAGGAGATGCATTTTTTCCAATTCATCATTTTGACCAAATTGCTACCAAGATGGATTTGTTTTTGATGAAATTGCTTCTCATCAAATTCCCTGGAACCCCACGGCAGTGCTGGGGGAGGAGGCCTGGGGCTGGGGGCGTGTCCGCAGCTTTGAGGGGAAGGAGAAACACCCTGACCTTGGGGCTGGTGGTCCCCCCAGTAAAGGTAGCTGGGATCTGGGCCTGGGGACACAGCATGGGGAGCCTTGGGGTTCCCGATATCCCCAAATTTCCCCCTTCTCCTTGTGCTTCCACTTGCCAACTCCTGCCACCCGCTAACCACCCCCTCGCCTCTCCAGAGGCATGTGCTTACCCTGCAGGATTGGTCAGCTCTCCACTCCAAAATCACTTGTGCTTTAACCCAAGGATAGAGGTTGAGAGCGTGGGCGCTGGTGTCTTAGCCCTGTCACTCACCCGCTGTGTACTTCACCTCTCTAAGCCTCAGTTTCCTCATCTTTTTAATGGGGACAATTCCAGTACCTGCCTCCTGGGGTTGCTGTGAGGACTCAGGACACAATACAGATGCGGTACTCAGGGCCTTGCCTGGCACATAGCAGCCCCGTAACACGTGGTGGCTGGTACCACTGCTGTGCCCTCTCCCCTTCCCCCACCACCCACTCATTCACAGACTGACTGGGAGAGGCCTGAACCCTTCCCTTAGGGACCACCCCCGTCCCCTCCTGAAAGGTCAGAACTTTGACAAGAGGCTGAGCTTTCTCTTCTAGGTACCTGCAAACCTTATGTCATTTGAATAAGTCTCTGCAGGACTTAGCGTGACTTCAGAGGCCTCTGGGAGCCGGCCTGGGACTGGTGGCGAAGCGCGTGTCCGGGGCACAGGCCTTTGGTGGGGTGCTGGGAGACTCAGAGCTGGACTCAAGGGGACACGGCCGAGGCCTCACAGTCCAGAGGGCTCCACCGGTGCGGGGGTCCGCCTGCCGATGCCCAGCCACCCCCATGACCCCCGTTCTGCAGCACCGCCTCACGGGTCCGCGATGGGTCCCCAGACTGTACAACCCGTCCTCCCTCCCTGGGCCCTCATCCGTCCACCAGCTGCTGCTGCGACCAGAGAGCATCCGTCCCACGTTGGGTCCCCAGTGCTTTCTCCTGCACAAAAGAGTGGACAGCGTCCCCCCGCGTGAGGGCTGGAGGGAAGGGACAGGCGGGGACTGGCTCCAGTGTGCCGGGTCGCTCGCCCACAGGGCTGCCTCAGATTTTGTACAACCCCGAAGCGTCCTCTGCGTGTGCGTGCCGTGTCTGTGTGCGTGCAAGCGAGCGAGCGTGGACTCTCCGAGAAACATGCATTTTGGCACAAGACTCGTGACATCACACACTTCATTCTCTTTGAGGCCCTGCTTTAACCTTAAGCGATAGGCTGGTCCACCGAGGAAGGTCAGAGTGAGAGCCCAGATTCCTTCTGTGTTAAGGGTCCCTCGCATTCTTTTACTGTAAACAAACAATGCCTTAAATTGTGTCTTGTTTTCTGTTCCTATGGGTGCTATTCATCCGGAAGGCCTGCTCCCTGGGCCCCTGGGGCCCTCCCAGGCCTTGTTACCGTCAGCTCTTCTGAGGCAAGACCCAGCTTCGGGACCGTGGACTGGGCCGGCACTGGCCTGCTTGCTTCCTCCCAGCCCCACTCCCGCAGGGTCTGAAGGCCCCGCTCTTCTCACCCCTCCCCCCGGCCCCGGGTCAGCATGGGAAGTCGTGACGCTTTCTGCCAGCTTCTCGAGGCCGCCTGCGCGCACGGTGACCTGACCGGCTGCTCAGAAGCTACTTTGCACCAACCTCTCCCCGAGCAAGGCTTTTGCTCCCATCCTCTCACCCCTTTGCCTCCACTGCCAGGGCAGGGCCACTGGGATTCTTGATTACACTGGGGAGCTGAGTGACACTGAGGCCTTAAGCTCCCCCATTCTTGCCCCCAAACACAGTCACCAGCAAGTTCTCCATCATCCAAGTCCAAGGGCACAATTGTTGACGACCATGGTGACGAGAGCAAAGCCCTGGGGAGGGGACAGTCCGAGCTCTGCTTTCGGCTGAGAGCTCTTCAGGTGAACAATGTCCTTCATCTGTCACTCCTTGTCATACTTTTAAGTGACTTTTATTTTGCACAAATACATTTTTATTTAAAGTAATGAATAAAAATTAGCTTTATTTATGGTAGCTTTTATCACCATAGCTTCTCCCTTCAGCCCTTCCCCACCCTCTCTCCTTCCCTCTCCCTCCCTCTCTTTCCCCCTCTCTCTTTTTTTTTAATCTGGGTGTCCTAATTCTGAGAAGGAAACTCTTAATGATTTTCTGAAAGAGACTGAATTTCTGGGTCCTTGTTGCTGTTGTGGTTTCAGAGCTCACACTGATCAGACACCAAACGACTCTTAAGAGTTTCTGAGCAAGATGCTTCAAAACAACATCTTAACCAATAAACTATAAAAATAGGTCGACTTAAGAACTACCAAAGGACCCACCACTGTATTTTGATCAAACGGTGACCACTTTTCTGAAAATTCAGATGAATTGGTGAGGAAAGTAATTGTCATCAGGTCTTATTTTGTGGTTGAGTCTTACTATGCTCCGTAACTAACCCTCCTTCAGAGCAAAATCTAGAATACTTTCGTGCCAGGAGAAACTCCAGATGGTGAAATTGAGACCAGCAAACCTTGGTCATCGGTGCTTTGCACACCCTCACGCAGCTGGGGTCGAATGCATGCACCTAATTCATACCAACCAACTGCTCAAATTAGCATCTGGAGGCCGAATGAATACAGAAGACACTCCAAACATCTCTCACCAGAACCATGCAGTGTTAACACTTTAACTTACATTGAAAATGATTCTACCTGTTAATTTTTTTTAAGTCTTAAGTTTGAATGAAATTGCCAGACTACTTTCCTTGAATTTCTCTACTCTTCAAACTCTCCTGGCTTTTCTGACATGAAATTATAGAAGCCAATCCAAAAACCTCAAAATTTCAGACTCACACTAAATCAGGTACTTTCCTGCCCTTTACACATTTTCCTTGTCTTTACAAATGTTTTCCTCTGAGCCTAATTTTGAAATAGCACAATTGCAATTCTTTTCAAAGTGTCTAGTCTTCTCACTAAAATTGAGATTGATCCCATGTCCCCTCCCGGAAACATTCCTAGCTTGGATTCTCATAGAACTGGTAAGAACCTTGAACTTACCAGAAGAGTCCTGCACATGAGGCTGTAAGGCACTTGGCTCTCTCCCAGCAGGGGCTCAGGGCCAGGCATGTGAGTTAAGTGCTGATTGTCTTTCCAGTGTTGGTTTGTCCCTCAAGCTGCAGGTGAGGAGGCCTGCAAGCCAGGGACAGAGGGGGACATGCACAAAACCCCAAAGGGGAAAGTCCCCGGGTAGATTCTGGCCCTGGAAGGTAGCATTTCTGGGTCTTGCTCTTTGACTAGCCATGGTGCACAAATGTCTGTGAAAACATTGAAGGTGACGTGTCTTGCATGCATATGTTGTATCATTTTTTGTTAAGCAAAGAGATCATGGCACCCCAGGATGAAAGTTTTAGAATGCTATATACAAACTGTGGAGTAGGTAGCAGGTATCCTCATGATGCCGCCCACACAGCTCACTCCCCTCTCCCCGGGAGTAATTTTCACCTCTCTCAGTCCAACACGTTTTGTAACGCAAGGTCAGCTAAGTGCATTCTGACAACTGAAACTTCGTGGAGGATAGATTTGGTGGAAAGCAGTAGAAATATTGTTCTGAGCGTGCCCAGAGGGACAGTGTGGCCTCCCTTCCCTCCCTGAAGAAGCCTGCCCGTTCATCACCCTGTCCCCTGTGGACCCTAAAGAGAAGACACTTGAAGGGATTCTGCTTATGAAAGAACCCGCTCTCTCTTGCCAACTGAGTTTATAAAGTGTTTTTTATTCTTACCAATATGGCCAGTATTTCTTTCATCGTCTTCCTCCCACCTCCCAAGCCCAAGAAGTGTATCTTTTAGCATGCCACTGTACAGGTGGAAAAATGGTCCATGGAAACAGGAAGTCATTCGCAAGCGGGGTCTGCTTCCATTCCACAGGCGGAGTCTAGAGCTCTGGATCCACGTTACTGTTGCTTAGAACCAGGTGAACATTGCTAAAAACACAACCTAACTTATTTTTTGTGACTTTCATGAAGCACTTTAATCAGCCCCACATTATTCTGCATGTTGGGTGACTTCATGTTTTAAAAAGAAAAAAAAAAAAAAAAACTACAAGAGTCCCTCTGAAATAACAGATCCTCTGTGTGAAACCACCCATTCATCCATTGATTCTCATCTCTTGTGAGTGCTTCCTGTGTGCCAGGCTCCACCCAGGATAGAAATGTCTGAGAACAAGACAAACCCAAGCCCTGCCCTCATGGAGGTGACCCCTCAACGAACAAATAATCTTCACCATGCCATTTCCTCTCTCCCAGCAAGACCCTGCCTCCCTCCTAGCACAGGGTAGAAACCAGGTGCGGATTCCTCCAGAAAAGCCTTCAAAGAGCTCAACAGATTGAAGAGTCCAGTTGCTGTCCCAGTGACTGGCTGGCACAGAGCAGCCAGGCACAGAGCTACGGCTGAACACAGTGAGGACTCCGAGGTGGAGCCGGAGGGTAGGGTCAGAATGCTCACAGCATTTACTTCAGAGGTTTTTTGGTTTTAATTTCAATGTTAAAGACAAGTACAGCATGAGTGAGAGCTGCATCTCCTTGGGTGTCGAGAACTCGTCCCATGGACCACCTCGGCGCTGGTGTTGCACAAGTGTGTGTGCGCCACGGGCAGCCCCAAAACCCCTGCTCGCAGCAGCAGCGATGGATCGTCTGTCGGTTCTATAACCACTCATCTCTTTATCCATTTCTGAATGACTGTGACCATTCAATAATGAAACAATAGTGGTTAATTTATTAGTATGGTATAATCTTCAATAAATTCTGTGCCAAAATGCATGGTTTTCCACTTAGCATTCAAAATGTTGCATAGAGAGTAGTTTTCAATTTCTTATGTATTATTCAAAGTAAGTTGAAAATCAGTTTTTACATTTTAATTTGTCTCCTGTTCAATCTGTCGCACTCTCCTGGGCTGTCTTTTTTCCCGGCAGACCCCCTGCATGCAGTTGTGTAAGGACTTTCCCTAATTCTTGTGAATTGTCTCATCCACAGTAACCACTGAACATCAGCCCTCTGTGGGATTCTTTAGATTTTTGGTGAAGTATTTTGTTACCTCAGTCTTGTATCAAGTTGCTGTATTTTTCAGCTTGTTACACTGATAATTGTTTCACTAATTAAATAGTTTAGTGTAAACATTTTTGTTTACTTTGAAATTAAATGTGTTTTCCAATGAATATTGCTCAATTTATTAAAGTCACATGCGTTTATTTAGCCAACAGTTGCTGTGTCAGACACAGACGTGAAGGAGGTATGGGCGCTCAGCTAAGAGGTTACTAGAACATAAATGACATACAGGAGCAGTGCCCTCAGGGAGGGACAGAGTCAGTGCTGTGGGCACTCCGGGGAGGCACCTGGGGGATTGGGGGAAGCTTTAGAGGGCAGAGACATTTGGAGAGTCATTGCAGAGATCGCTGAACACATGGTGGGTGGGAGAGGCAGGAAGACAGAAGAGAAGGAGCAGGATAATTTGGGGAGACAAGCAACCCAGTCTCACTGAGTAAAGGATTTGGGGGAGCAGTGGGATCCCAGTCTGAAAAGATGCGTTGAGGGGAGTTCATGATGCTAAGCAAAACCCAGAAACCCACTCTGGCTTGCTTAAGAGAAGAGGGGGCACTGTCTTACAAGGATTGTCCCATGGAAACCTGAGGGGAGGACGAAGGTGAAGTCTCAAGGGGCAGGAAGGAGAAATGGGAAGAAGCCCCCTACATCTTTTCTCTCCCCTACATTCTCTCTCCAGACTGGCTTCTCTGCTGGAATGTCCGGCAGTGAAGGAGTCCAGGCCTTCTGGGAAAGCACCTTAAAGTTATTGAGGGAGTGTGCACCAGGGGGTGACATGATCCAAGATGACCATGGGGACCCCTGGCCCCGCCTGCCTCAGCTTCCCAGCTAGTGCCTTGCAAAGCTGCAGTGGCGATTCTCCAAGCTCAGGCTCCTGCACACACACTCCGCAGCCTCTGCTCCACCACCCCGGTTCTGGGCCAGTATGGCCACACCTCCCTAGCTATGACAAGCCCTGCTGGCTGAGGGGCCCTAGCTCACCTGCTCCTCACGACTTAGACGGTACAGTGACCCACAGCTTTACCCGGATGGGGTCGCTGCCCTCAGCCCCAGGGCAGTGTTCAAGGGCTGTGAGATGGATGCATCTGACGGTGCAGGAAAGTGATGAAGTCAAGACTACAGCTCAAGCCTGCAAAGCTCCAGCCCCTCAGCCTCACTGCGATAGGCACCACAAACAACACTTGGAGAAAGCAGTACCTCCTTTTGATGGATGGAGAGATCGGCGAGCTAACGCAGACTCTACGGTAGAATTCCTGTTTAGCCTCGAGGGCCGACATCATACCCGAGAATGTAGCCAACAGGCCAGGGCCAGGGCACCCGCGGAGGTGAGGTGAGTGGGCGGGGCCACATGCGGAGGCGGTGCTGTGGGCGGGGACTGTCCGGGCTGGGTGGAGCGGGGCTGGGAGCTTGAGCTTGGCCGGCACTGTCGAGGCGGGGAGAGGGGGCGCTTTAGAGAGAAAAAGCAGGGCCTTGTCTATGGTTGGGGCACGGGGAAAGGCGGCCCTAAGAGGGGGCGGTGCTACGTTAGAAAGGGCCGAGAGGTACTGAGATGTGGAGGGGCGACTCTCTGAGGAGCCGACCCTTGGGGTGAGGGCGGAGGCCGCGCGCGAGCGCTCAGTAGTGGGAGGGTACGTGGGTGGGGCCTGGGTCGGTGCTGAGGGCCACGGAGCGGGAGGGGAAGGGCCGTGGACTGTCCGGAGCTGAGGACGGGGTGGCATTTTAGGCTTGTGGGCCTAGCAGAGGTGCTGACAGCCCCCACACGGAACCCCGCGAGGTCTGTGTGGGAGGGGCGTGGCTGGAGTGCGGGGCGGAGCTGGGGTGGGGTCTGGACCTGGCTGAGAGGCGCGGAGTGGGCTGGGCCGCAGTTCGGGGCGGGGTTGGGCGGGGTCTGGACCTGGCTGAGGAGCACAGAGTGGGCGGGACTGAGCCTTAGGGCGTGTCCAGGGCGGGGCCTAGATCCCGCCGAGGGGCACGGAGCGGCCGGACCGAAGTTCGGGGCGGAGTCAGGGCGGGGCCTAGGCCGGGCAGAGGCGCGCGGGGCGGGGTGTGGGCTGCGGCGCGCGAGCCGAGCGGCCCGCCGAGCCCCGCCGAGGCCCGAGCCCACCCGAGTGCGCCCGAGCCCGCGGCCCCCGCCCGGGGCGATGGAGCCAGAGCCCGGCGGGGCGGCCGCTGCGCTCCTGCGGCAGAAGAGGGCGGCGCTGCGGCGCAGGGGGTGCAGCTTCGAGAGCCCCAGGTACAGCGGCCCGGGAGGGGTGCGGCCGGGAGGGGCGGAAGTGGGGAGCCGGCCACGTGGGGGTTGGCCGTCTGAGGGGACCGAGGGCCGCGAGGTCGCGGCTGGGGGAGGGGTCTCGGCTGGGGTGGTGGTCTGAAGAGATCTGGCGAGGAGCCTGAGCACAGCGGCCGGGAGTCGAAGGGGGCTGGGCTGTCCGAGCGGCAGGTGCGGGAGGGGGTTGCCCCAGAGAAGCACCTGACGGGAGTCGGGAATCCAGACCCGACTGGACGGGTCCAAAGCGTCGTTGAGACGCCCCCAAAGCGTCGGTCCCTTGTCAGGCCCCGAGCAAAGCCGTGGCTCTAGGCGGATTTCGGGCTGTGGAGAATTTGCCCTGCCCGCCTCTTGTAAATGCTCAAGGACAAGGTCGGGAAATAGGCCCCCTAAAGTCCAAGGGAGGTAGGTCTCCCTCCCCGGGGAGTCCCTCTGAGCTGCCCCAGGACCCAGGCCAGCTCCAGCCTTCCTAGCCTGGCTCCCCAGGTAACGCACACCTGCTGCCTCATGGCCCCGCCCATCCTGGCCGGTGGCCCCCGACATGCCCGGCCCCTCCTGCCCCTCTGACCCGCCGATGCCGTTCCTCTGCCAGGGGTGCCCGTGCCCCTCCCGCCCGCTTCCTTGGCTTGGGGAACTCGCCTGATGTGTCCGGGTCCTTCTTCTCCCTGGAACCTTGCCCGGAAGACACGCCCTCCCCCGCCGTGCTCAGTGGCGCTCCCTCTGCTCGGCGAGATCCCTTCCCTCAGAGGGCATTTCCTTAACTTGGAGCGTCTTCGCCCGCTCCAACGTCGCTGAAGTGGGCCCTCCCATTTTTCAGTCCCTGGTCCCTTCTAGAATATTCCAGCAGCCCCCCAACTACACTTCCCATCTTTATTCTTCCACGTCTCAAATCCACATTCTCATTGGCCGCTGGAAGAGTCTTACTGCACTGTCCACTGTGCCCCTCCCATGCCTTACCTCCCCTCCCCCCTCCCAGGAGCTCTCCATCTCCCAGGGCCGCGATGGGGACTGGGGCAGAGGAAGGGGAGAAAGATAGGAAGTGGGACTCTGGCCCTCCCTGTGGCAGAAAAGAGGGTTCAATTGCTAGGATAAAAAACAGGACCCTTACTATGAGATGCCAGGCCCTTGTCACCTCACCTCACCCTTGGTGCTTCAGAAGTACCTGATGAGAGTATAAGCATCCTGAGGACAGGGACCATAGCTGTTCACTGCTCTGTCCTCAGAGGCTGGCTCAGGCCTGGCCCATCACAGGTATTTACTATCTCTCGAGTAAATAAATGCCTGACCAGCTGGTAATTATTCGCTTATGCTGTGCTATCTCTCATCTGTGCCTTTACTCATACCATGCTCTTTTCTCTACTTAGAATAGTCTTGTCTTTACTTTTGGGGTAACGCCGACCCCTCCTCTGGGAAGTCTTCCCTGAACCCCGGCCTGAGCTCTGTGCTGTATCAACAATCTACACATTGACTGCTAGTCCACACACCTCTGTGTATAATTACCCGGATAACCCCTCTCCCCACTAGACCGGGAGCACCAGGCAAATATGGTCTCCGCCCATCTGATGCTTATACTCTTGTTGCTGGAGCATGAAGGATGGAAAGTGCACCAAGAGATGAGGCTGAGGAGATGAGTCAAAAGCTGGATCCAGGCCTGAGGTAGAATGTTTAGAGCAGCACTGTCCAATAGAACTTGCTGTGATAATGGAAGCATTCTATAGTCCATCCTGTCTGATACTGTAACCGCTAGCCGCCTGTGGGTATTGAGCTCTTGAAATATGGCTCATGCAACTAAGGAAATGAATTTTAAATTTTATTTAACTTTAAATTTAAATAGCCACATATGACTAATGTTTCCAATATTGCACAGCACTGGTTTAGAAAATTTCTCTCTTCCTCTGAACTCTCACTTTTTACCACCCCCTCCTTTGTCTTCATGATGTTACACCTGAAAGACTAAATGACTTCTTAGCCTCCAAAGGTGTTTCCCTCTATTTAACACTCCATGATATTATTATATAAACCATAGAAATAATGATTACCATTTCTGTGATTATAAAAATAATTATTTTGTTGGAAGACAATGTATTTAACCCATCCTTTGTTATTGTACATGCAGTTTATTACCAGTTTCTTACTCGTACTAAAGACACATTGAATCCATGTACATTAGTCTGTGTATGAGTCTGTAAGAGGTAATCATCTCCTTAAGATAAATTCATAGAAGTGATAGAGATTATTGGATCCCAGAAAATGAACATTTTAAAGGCTTTTGAAGCATAAGGCCAAATTGCCCACCAGAAAGTTGTGCCAGTTGATAGTTCTCCCAAGAGCATATAAACGTGCCTGTTTTTTCTCATCCTCACTGCTAGGCATTATCATTTATAAACATTTGCCAAAGTGATACCTTGTTTTAATTTGAATTTCCATGTTTAGTAGTGAGGTGAAACTTTTTTCTCACATTTATTCATAATTTGTATTTCTTCTTCAAATGAATATATATAATGTACTTTGCCCAGTTTTCCTTTGGAATATTTATCTTTTCCTTATTGAATAGTACTTTTTATTTATTAAGGGAATTAATTTTTTTGTCAAATATGTAGCAACTTTTTTTTCAGCTACTTTGTTTTTAATAGATCTTTATTGGAGTATAATTGCTTCACAATACTGTGTTAGTTTCTATTGCACAACAAAGCGAATCAGCCATATGAATACACATGTCCCCATATCCCCTCCCTCTTGAGCCTCCCTCCCATCCTCCCTGTCCCACCCCTCTAGGTCATCGCAAAGCACCCAGCCGATCTCCCTGTGCTATGCTGCTGCTTCCCACCAGCCAACTATTTTACGTTCCGTACTGTATATATGTCGATGCTACTCTCACTTCGCCCCAACCCATGTCATCAAGTCCATTCTCTATGTCTACCTCTTTATTCCTGCCCTGCAACTAGGTTCTCAGTACCATTTTTATTTTTAATTTTTTTAGATTCCATATATATGCGTTAGCATACGGTATTTGTTTTTCTCTTTCTAACTTACTTCACTGTGTATGACAGACTCTAGGTCCATCCACCTTACTACAAATAACTCAATTTCGTTTCTTTTTATGGCTGAGTAATATTCCATTGTATATATGTGCCACATCTTCTTTATCCATTCATCTGTCGATGGACACTTAGGTTGCTTCCATGTCCTGGCTGTTGTAAATAGTGCTGCAGTGAACATTGTGGTACATGACTCTTTTTGAATTATGGTTTTCTCAGGGAATATGCCCCAATAGTGGAACTGCTGAGTCATATGGTAGTTCTGTTTGTAGTTTTTTAAGGAGCCTCCATACTGTTTTCCATAGTGGCTGTATCAATTTACATTCCCACCAACAGTGCAGGAGGGTTCCCTTTTCACCACACCCTTTCCAGCATTTATTGTTTCTAGATTCTTTGATAATAGCCATTCTGACTGGCCTGAGGTGATACCTCATTGTAGTTTTGATTTGCATTTCTCTAATAATTAGTGATGTTGAGCATCTTTTCGTGTGCCTCTTGGCCATCTGTATGTCTTCCTTGGTGAAATGTCTATTTAGGTCTTCCACCCATGTTTTTTTTCTTCCACCCATTTTTTAACTGGATTGTTTGTTTTTTTGATATTGAGCTCCATGAGCTGTTTGTATATTTGGAGATTAATCCTTTGTCTGTTGTTTCATTGGCAAATATTTTCTCCCATTTTGAGGGTTGTCTTTTTGTCTTGTTTATGGTTTCCTTTGCTGTGCAAAAGCTTTCAAATTTAATTAAGTCCCATTTGTTTATTTTTATTTCCGTTACTCTAGGAGGTGGGTCAAAATAGATCTTGCTGTGGTTTATGTTAAAGAGTGTTTTTCCTATGTTTTCCTCTAAGAGTTTTATAGTGCCTGGTGTTATATTTAAGTCTTTAATCCATTTGGAGTTTATTTTTGTGTATGGTGTTAGGGAGTGTTCTAATTTCATTCTTTTACATGTAGCTGTCCAGTTTTCCTGGCACCACCTACTGAAGAGGCTGTCTTTTCTCCATTGTATGTTCTTGCCTCCTTTGTCATAAATTAGGTGCCCATATGTGTGTGGGTTTTTCTCTGGGCATTCTACCTTGTACCATTGATCTATATTTCTGTTTTTGTACCAGTACCATACTGTCTTGATTACTGTAGCTTTGTGGTATAGTTTGAAGTCAGGGAGCCTGATTCCTCCAACTCTGTTTTTCTTTTTCAAGATTGCTTTGGCTATTCGAGGTCTTTTGTGTTTCCATACGAATTGTAAAATTTTTTGTTCTACTTCTGTGAAGAATGCCATAGATAGTTTGATAGGGATTGCACTGAATCTGTAGATTGCTTTGGGTAGTATAGTGATTTTCACAATATTGATTCTTCCAATCCAAGAACATGGTATATTTCTCCATCTGTTTATGTCATCTTTGATTTCTTTCATCAGCGTCATATAGTTTTCTGAGTACAAGTCTTTCACCTTCTTAGGCAGGTTTATTCCTAGGTATTTTATTCTTTTTTTTGCAATGGTAAATAGGAGTGTTTCCTTAGTTTTTCTTTCTGATTTTTTGTTGTTGGTTTATAGGAATGCCAGAGGTTTCTGTGCATTAATTTTTTATCCTCCAACCTTACCAAATTCATTGATTAGTTCTAGTAGATTTCTGATGGCATCTTTAGGATTTTCTAGGTATAGTGTCATATCATCAGTAAACAGTGACAGCTTTACTTCTCCTTTTCCAATTTGTATTCCTTTTATTTCTTTTTTTTCTCTGATTGCTGTGGCTAGGATTTCCAAAACTATGTTGAATAAGAGTGGCGAGGGTGAACATCCTTGATCTTAGTGGAAATGCTTTCAGTTTTTCACCATTGAGTATGATGCTTCTTGTGGGTTTGTCATATATGGCCTTTATTATGTTGAAGTAGGGTCCCTCTATGCCCATTTTCTGGAGAGTTTTTATCATAAATGGGTGTTGAATTTTGTCAAAAGCTTTTCCTGCATCTATTGAGATGATCATATAGTTTTTATTCCTTAATTTGTTAATGTGGTGTATCACATTGATTGATTTGCATATATTGAAGAATGCTTGCATCCCTGGGATTAATCATGGTGTATGATCCTTTTAATGTGCTGTTGGATTCTGTTTGCTAGTATTTTGTTTAGGATTTTTGCATATATGTTCATCAGAGATATTGTACTGTAGTTCTCTTTTTCTGTAACACCTTTCTCTGGTTTTGATATCAGAGTGATGGTGGCCTCGTAGAATGTGTTCAGGAGTGTTCCTCCCTCTGCTATATTTTGGAAGACTTTGAGAAGGATCGGTGTTAGCTCTTCTCTAAATGTTTGATAGAATTCTCCTGTGCAGCCGTCTGGTCCTGGACTTTTGTTTGCTGGAAGATTTTTAATTACAGTTTCAATTTCATTACTTGTGATAGGTCTGTTTATATTTTCTAATCCTTGGTGTTTCAGTCTTGGAAAATTGTACCTTTCCAAGAATTTGTCCATTTCTTCCTGGTTGTCCATTTTACTGGCATATAGCTGTTTGTAGTAGTCTCTTAAAATCCTTTGTATTTCTTCAGTGTCAGTTGTGACTTCTCCTTTTTCATTTCTATTTTTATTGATTTGCGTCCTCTCCCTTTTTTTCTTGATGAGTCTGGCTAAGGGTTTATCAATTTTGTTTATCTTCTCAAAGAACCAGCTTTTAGTTTTATTGATCTTTGCTATTGTTTTCTTCATTTCTATTTCCTTTATTTAGCTCTGATCTTATGATTTCTTTCCTTCTACTAACTTTGGGTTTTCTTTGTTGTTCTTTTCTAGTTGTTTTATGTGTAGGTTTAGTTTGTTTATTTGAGATTTTTCTTGTTTCTTGAGGTGAGATTGTATTGCTACAAAGTACCCTCTTAGAACTGCTTTTGCTGCATCCCATAGGTTTTGGGTCATTGTGTTTTCATTGTCATTTGTTTCTATGTATTTTTAAATTTCTTCTTTGATTTCTTCAGTGATCTCTTGGTTATTTAGTAGTGCACTGTTTAGCCTCCATGTGTTTGGGTTTTTTACAGTTTTTTTTTCCTGTAACTGATCTCCAATCTCATAGCATTGTGGTCAGAAAAGATGCTTGATACAACTTTAACTTTCTTAAATTTTCCAAGGCTTGATTTGTGACCCAAGATGTGATCTATCCTGGAGAATGTTCCATGCGCACTTGAGAAGAAAATGTATTCTGCCACTTTCGGGTGGAATGTTCTATTAATATCAATTAAATCTTTCTGGTCTATTGTGTCATTTAAAGCTTGTGTTTCCTTATTTATTTTCTGTTCGGATGATCTGTCCATTGGTGTAAGTGGGGTGTTAAAGTCCCCTACTATTATTGTGTTACTGTCGATTTCTCCTTTCATGGTTATTAGCATTTGCCTTATGTATTGAGGTACTCCTATGTTGGGTGCATAAACATTTAATTGTTATTTCTTCTTCTTGGATGAATCCCTTGATCATTATGTAGCGTCCCTCCTTATCTCTTGTAACAGTCTTTATTTTAAGTCTATTTATCTGATACAAGTATTGCTACTCTGGCTTTCTTTTGATTTCCATTTGCATGGAATATCTTTTTCCATCCCTTCACTTTCAGTCTGTATGTGTCCCTAGGTCTGAAGTGGGTCTCTTGTTTTTGTATCCATTCAGCCAGTCTGTGTCTTTTGGTTGGGGCATTTAATCCATTTACAAGGTTATTATCGATATGTATGTTCCTATTACCATTTTCTTAATTGTTTTGGGTTTGCTTTTGTGGGTCTTTTCCTTCTCTTGTGTTTCCCATCTAGAGAAGTTCCTTTAGCATTTGTTGTAAACCTGGTTTTGTGGTGCTGAATTCTCTTAGCTTTTGCTTGTCTGAAGAGCTTTTGACTTCTCCATTGAATCTGAATGAGATCCTTGCTGGGTAGAGTAATCTTGGTTGTAGTTTCTTCTTTCATCACTTTAAGTATATCCTGCCACTGCCTTCTGGCCTGCAGAGTTTCTGCTGAAAAATCAGCTGATAACCTTATGGGGATTCCTTTGTATGTTATTTTTTGTTTTTCCCTTGCTCCTTTTAATATGTTTTCTTTGAATTTAATTTTTGTTAGTTTGATTAATATGTGTCTTGGTGTGTTTTTCCTAGGGTTTATCCTGTATGGGACTCTCTGTGCTTCCTGGACTTGGGTGACTATTTTCTTTCCCATGTTAGGGAAGTTTTCTACTATAATCTCTTCAAATATTTTCTCAGACCCTTTCTTTTTCTCTTCTTCTTCTGGGACCCCTGTGATTCGAATGTTGGTGTGTTTAATGTTGTCCCAGTGGTCTCTGAGATTGTCTTCAATTCTTTTCATTCTTTTTTCTTTATTCTGCTCCTCGGCAGTTATTTCCACCATTTTGTCTTCCAGCTCACGTATTCATTCTTCTGCCTCAGTTATTCTGTTATTGATTCCTTCTAGTGTATTTTTCATTTAAGTTATTGTGTTGTTCATCTCTGTTTGTTTGTTCTTTAGTTCTTCCAGATCTTTTTAAACATTTCTTGTATTTTCTCAATCCGTGCCTCCATTCTATTTCCAAGATTCTGGATCATCTTTACTATCATTACTCTGAATTCTTTTTCAGGTAGACTGCCTATTTCCTCTTTATCTATTTAGTTTGTAGGTTTTTACCTTGCTCCTTCATGTGTTACATTTTTTTTTGCAAGGTTTATGTGGTGGGCAGGGCCTATGCTTAGGACCCACGGGGCTGGAAAAGGCCCAGGGGACTGTGGGGGGTGGGTCTTAGGCTCAAGGAACAGAAGGGGCCCAGTCGTGCCCCCCACCCCTGGTCTCAGAGGGCAGGGGACCTCACCAGGCAGCCCAGCAGGCTCCTTGGGCTCAAGTGGGCGGGGCAAATGCACTCTTCTCCTCTCCTGCTCCTCCGGCCTGGGAGGGCCTCTCACACCTGCCTCTCCTGATCTCCCCAGCCTCAGGGGTGCAGATCCTGTCTGGCCTCCACTTCTCCTCCCCCCTCAGTCCCCCTGTGTCCTACCAGTTCACTTTGGAGTTCTTCCCATCTCCTTTGATGTCATAGTTTCCCACCAGCGGCCAGCAGGCGCCCTAGTTGTGGGGAGACACTAACTCCATGTCTTCCCACACTGCCATCTTGACTCCACCTTCTGTAGCAAATATTTTTTGCACTTCATTATTTGCCTTTTAACTTTCTTTATGGTGTTTTTTTGATAGACTTTATTATCATTTTTTTTAAGTTTAGTCAAATCTACTAATTTATTTCTCCTGTTTATGCTTAGTTAGAAAAGGCCCCCCTGACTTGAAAAGATAAATGTTCATCTACAGTTTCTCCTAATGTTTCTGTTGCTTTAAAAAAAAATTACCTCTTTAATCCATTAATCCAAATCATCTCACTTTTAAGTGAGAAATATTAAGAGCTGTCTTGTTTTGGGCTGACATCGTGGACTTTTAGGGCCAACGAAGAACAGTCACCTGTGAAACATCTTAACCATACAAGTGTGTGGGTCCCTCCTCCAGGCCTATTGTTCCAGGAAGTCCAGGGTGGTAATGGGGTGTGGGATGCAGGTGATCGTGATGGACAGCCAGGGGAGAGAGCCTTGGCCTAATTTGTGGGCGTGTTGCCAGATTAGCCTCCCTCACTCCAAAAGTCCTCCACTACTTCTCATTTCCTATTGTGTCAAGTTTAAATGCCACTGCCTTGTGTTTAGGGCCTTTCAGAATCTGGTTTAACCATATTTACTCAATCATCTTGGTGACATCAAGGCAAAAAAAGGCATTATTTCAGGATGGCAACTGTCTTTGCTGACTATCCTGTATCACAGTGGTCCCCAACCTTTTTGGCACCAGGGACTAGCTTCGTGGAAGACAATTTTTCCACGGACTAGGATTGGGGCGTATGGTTCAGGTGGTAACACAAGTGACAGGGAGCAGCAGATGAAGCCTTGCTCGCTCGCCTGCCGCTCGCCTCCCGCTGTGCGGCCCACTTCCTAACAGGCCGAGGACCAAAACCGGTCTGCGGCCTGGGGGTTGGGGACCAGTGCTGTATCAGCTCCGACAACTGGCAGGCAGACACAACACATAATGAACACAAAGGAGCAAGGAGGGGCCCAGGCAAGAGGCCTCCGAGCAGGTGGCAGTGAGGAGGACTAGCTGGGAAACCTGGAGGCCAAAGGGCCAGACGCTGATGCTGTGAAGCCGCTTGACCTAGATGTGTTTGTCCTCATTTTGTAGGAAGGCATATCAGGCTGTGTTCGAGAACAAGGGCTTTGGAGCGACACAGACCTGGGCTCAGGTTTCTGACTTTTCTCTTGCTGTGTGTGTGGCCTTGGACAAGTTGATTAACCCCTCTGAGCCTTGGTTAACTCATTTGTAAAATGACAGTAACACCGCTCTCACAATATTGATGTGAGCTTTAAGTGAACTGATTTGTGCAAAGTGCTAAAAACAGTGTCTGGCACAAAGTATTACTAAATCATAACTGTTATGGACAAAAATGATTAATGTTTATGTGAAGGTTCTCAACTTTTCCCTTCCCATGCCTCATTAAAATTCTAGCTTTGCCCATTCAGTTTTTCCTCCTCCCCTGCCCTCAGAGCAAGATCCTGCCTTGCTTTCTTGTAGTTTTTTGAGCTGTAGATTTAGGAAAAGAGGGATTGAGGCAAAGGACAATAGGTCCATAGGGCACTGGTTAGGACTGCCTGAATAAAAACCTGTAGGGGGTGCAGAAACACCTACTTTGTCTGAGTGTGGCTAATAGGTTTCCCTATTGTTTTTGTTGCTCTAAGATATATTTTAAGAAATATATCTGTTATCTTTTGTGACTTTGTGATGAACCTGAGTTATTTTAAAGTACTCCTCTCTTGCTGAGCTGTGTCATTTTGGCTACAACACTTCGTAGAGCCAGACCACATGTGAATCAAAGCATTAACAGGGTTACGTAGTAGGACTGGATTTGCAGCATAAATCCTCAAGATCAAAGAATCTCAACATTGAATGGAACTTTAGACATCTCTTAGGTCAACCTCTCAGACAGTGGTACTTAAAGTGTGGTCCCCGGATCAGCAGCGTCAGCATTACCTGGGAACTTGTTAGAAATGCAAATTTTCAAGCCCAACCCTAAATTTACTCAATCAGAATCTCTGGGGCTGGGGGCTTAGGAAACTGTGTTTGAGAACCAGTGCTCTCAAGTCTAATATAGTGGTTCTCAAACCTGACATATATGAGAATCACCAGGAGGGCTTCTTAAGACTGTTTTCTGCCCCTCCCCCACCCCCACCCCCCAGATTCTGATTTCCTAGGTTAGGGTGGGTCTATGAATTGTATTTCTTTTTTTTTTTTTATTTTAACATCTTTATTGGAGTATAATTGCTTTACAATGGTATGTTAGCTTCAGCTTCACAACAAAATGAATCAGTTATATATATACATATGTTCCCATATCTCTTCCTGCTTGCGTCTCCCTCCCTCCCACCCTCCCTATCCCACCCCTCCAGGCGGTCACAAAGCACCGAGCTGATCTCCCTGTGCTATGCGGCTGCTTCCCACTAGCTATCTACCTTACGTTTGGTAGTGTATATATGTCCATGCCTCTCTCTCGCTTTGTCACAGTTTACCCTTCCCCCTCCCCATAGCCTCAAGTCCATTCTCTAGTAAGTCTGTGTCTTTATTCCTGTTTCACCCCTAGGTTTTTCATGGCATTTTTTTTTCTTAAATTCCATATATATGTGTTAGCATACGGTATTTGTCTCTCTCTTTCTGACTTACTTCACTCTGTATGACAGACTCTAGGTCTATCCACCTCATTACAAATAGCTCAATTTCGTTTCTTTTTATGGCTGAGTAATATTCCATCGTATATATTTGCCACATCTTCTTTATCCATTCATCCGATGATGGACACTTAGGTTGTTTCCATCTCTGGGCTATTGTAAATAGAGCTGCAATGAACACTGGGGTGCGTGTGTCTTTTTGAATTATGGTTTTCTCAGGGTATATGCCCAGTAGTGGGATTGCTGGGTCATATGGTAGTTCTATTTGTAGTTTTTTAAGGAACCTCCATACTGTTCTCCACAGTGGCTGTATCAATTTACATTCCCACCAACAGTGTAAGAGGGTTCCCTTTTCTCCACACCCTCTCCAGCATTTATTGTTTCTAGATTTTTTGAGGATGGCCATTCTGACTGGTGTGAGGTGATATCTCATTGTAGTTTTGATTTGCATTTCTCTAATGATTAGTGATGTTGAGCATCCTTTCATGTGTTTGTTGGCAATCTGTATATCTTCTTTGGAGAAATGTCTATTTAGGTCTTCTGCCCATTTTTGGATTGGGTTGTTTGTTTTTTGTTATTAAGCTGCATGAGCTGCTTATAAATTTTGGAGATTAATCCTTTGTCAGTTGCTTCATTTGCAAATATTTTCTCCCATTCTGAGGGTTGTCTTTTGGTCTTGTTTATGGTTTCCTTTGCTGTGCAAAAGCTTTTAAGTTTCATTAGGTCCCATTTGTTTATTTTTGTTTTTATTTCCATTTCTCTAGGATTCCCTCTTAGAACTGCTTTTGCTGCATCCCATAGGTTTTGGGTCCTCGTGTCTCCATTGTCATTTGTTTCTAGGTATTTTTTAATTTCCTCTTTGATTTCTTCAGTGATCACTTCGTTATTAAGTAGTGTATTGTTTAGCCTCCATGTGTTTGTATTTTTTACAGATCTTTTCCTGTAATTGATATCTAGTCTCATAGCGTTGTGGTTGGAAAAGATACTTGATACAATTTCAATTTTCTTAAATTTACCAAGGCTTGATTTGTGACCCAAGATATGATCTATCCTGGAGAATGTTCCATGAGCACTTGAGAAAAATGTGTATTCTGTTGTTTTTGGATGGAATGTCCTGTAAATATCAATTAAGTCCATCTTGTTTAATGTATCATTTAAAGCTTGTGTTTCCTTATTTATTTTCATTTTGGATGATCTGTCCATTGGTGAAAGTGGGGTGTTAAAGTCCCCTACTATGAATGTGTTACTGTCGATTTCCCCTTTTATGGCTGTTAGTATTTGCCTTATGTATTGAAGTGCTCCTATGTTGGGTGCATAAATATTTACAATTGTTATATCTTCTTCTTGGATCGATCCCTTGATCATTATGTAGTGTCCTTCTTTGTCTCTTCTAATAGTCTTTATTTTAAAGTCTATTTTGTCTGATATGAGAATTGCTACTCCAGCTTTCTTTTGGTTTCCATTTGCATGAAGTACATTTTTCCATCCCCTTACTTTCAGTCTGTATGTGTCTCTAGGTCTGAAGTGGGTCTCTTGTAGACAGCAAATATATGCGTCTTGTTTTTGTATCCATTCAGCCAATCTGTGTCTTTTGGTGGGAGCATTTAGTCCATTTACATTTAAGGTAATTATCGATATGTATGTTCCCATTCCCATTTTCTTAATTGTTTTGGGTTTGTTATTGTAGGTCTTTTCCTTCTTTTGTGTTTATGAATTGTATTTCTAACAAGCTCACAAGTAATGCCAGTACTGCTGGCTCAGGGACATATTTTGAAAACCACTCCTCTAGGATAATACAGGAATCTTTTCTACAACAACAACACTTGCAGCTGGTCATCCAGCTTCTGCTTATTACATCTAAGGTCAGGGAACCCACTACTGCAAGACTTTTTGTTATTGGGCAACTCTATTATCTTTCCCTAATAGTGAAGTCAAATCTTGCCTCATTATACTTACCAGCCATCATTCATAATTCTGCTTTCATAGCCACTTGCAGTAGGCAATGCCTATGGCTCTGATACCAGGTGAAAAGTGGTGGCTTGGATTGTGGTCAAGTGATTCCTACTCCTGGCTACTCAGTTGTAATCACCATTGAACAGTTCTCCTTCAGCTACAAGCAGGACGAGTAACACATTGCGCCTTTTCTGATTAGTGCCTTACCAGTTGTTAAAATTTTTTTAAAGATTATCAAAGGCTATGAACGGCAAGCAGAGGAGAATCATCAGTTCATGCAACTGCAGAATGCTGGGGGAGACCAAGCTTTAGGAGAGGATAGATCCAGGTGCTCAAATAATGTCATCAGTAATCTTTCTTCATTTTCTGGGTTGACCTTGTCCTCAAGGTCTTTCCTCTTGGAGGCAAAGAAAATGAATGAGTCCACGATTACTTTCTATCAATGGATAATCCCAGCAGAAAGATATTACCTCTTTCTCAAAGGTTCTAGAGCACGTCCCAGGCTTGACATTCGTTGGATCTCTTGGGTTCTCTGCTCATCTGTGAACCAGTCATTTTGGCCGGAAGGGGGTAAAACATGCTAATTGGCTGGGCCTGGGTCATGTGCCTGACCCAGAACTGAGGGGTTAGATCACTTCATAGAGACCACAAGGAAGTGATTCCCCAAAGGAAAAATCATATTACTATTACCAGAAGAAGGGGAATGGATACTGGATTGCCCTCCTGCCCAAAAAAAGTGCCATTAAATTTGGGAAACTTTCCAGATTATAGATACCCAGATGTCACCCTAGAATCACAGAATGGGATTTCTGCATTTTTTAGTACTCATTGTAAAAGACTACCTTAGTTGAGTGGTTAAATTATGCTTACTATGTTTAGCCACAGGGAGGGAAGAGCCCTACATAGACAGAAGATTTTGAATTACAAATGGAAAACATATTTTCCACTTTCCCAGATATTGCTTCCTACATAGCGGCTTCCTTATTAGTAATGCATATAACCCACGCCTTGTGAGAACAAATTTGATGCCAAGACAAATGCTTTCGTGTTCCTAAAGATGGCTTTCCAGGCCAAGACAGAATCAGAAAAGAACAGTTATCCATTATGCATTTGGTTGCCTTCTTTTCTTCTTCCTTATGTTTCTCCTGACTCTTAGATTCTTAGTTTTTTTTTTTTTCTTTTTCTTTTTTTTTCAGGAGACTTTTTTTCCCCGATGCTTGTAAACAAGCATTTTAATGTGAGCTGTTTTCACAGCCTTTGTCCCTCTATATTATGTCATTATTCTTTTTTTGTGTGTCAGGCCCTTAAGTATTTAATCACAAGTAGATCTGCAGCTGTCAATTTTCCTTTGGAAAAACAGCAGTCTTCCTGAGAAAGGCTATTGGGAGCTGTCTTGTATTGGGCTGACATAATGGGCTCGTAGGGCCAACAGAGAAAATTAATTTTCATATTATGTCTGTTCTCCTAAGAGAAGGGAAAAAAACGACTTTTATTATTCACTAAGAGTTTGAGTTAATACAAACCAGATTCCTTTCTTGGAGGAAGACAATAGTCAAATTAGTTTTGCTTTAGAAGGTTAATATGAGAAATTATATTTGGCTGTCTGGTTTCCAGAGCTGAAGATCTAAACAGAGATGAAGTCTGACAAACCATGCTGTAGCAAAATCAGGAGATTTGGCCTGTACAGTGAGACTCTCTGCTGGTTTTCCTGGGGAAAAAAATTTTAAAGCAGCACGCAAGTGTAGAGGTGTTGGAAAGTCTGAACCACACATGTGGTTGTCTCTAGAGCTACGATCTTAGAGGACAGGAGGCAAATATGAGTTAGCAATGAGGTGTGGCTGCCGAAGAAGCTGTATATAGAAGGCTGTTCACTGTAGGATTGCTTGTAAAAGTGTAAAAAAAAGTCCATCAGGAACGTGTCAATACGCTTCTAATCGTCTGTTAAAAAGACTGATACCAATCTGTATTCTGACTGGGAAAGATATCTAGGATGTTCATGGATGTTTAGTGAAACGAAGTAAGTGGCTTCTTATGGTGATAGCAAGTGTGTAGAATTACGTATGGAATTTAAGATTTTCTAGGGGCCATATTTTAAAAAGTGAATAAAAAATGAAATGAATTTCAATAGTTTATTTTGTTTAACTCAATATATCCAAAATATTATCATTTTAACATGTAATCAATATTAAAAACAATTAAGATAATTTCCTTTTCTTTTCAGTACTGTCTTTGAAATCTGGTATGTATTTTACACTTCAGCATCTCGGTTCAGAGCAGCCACATTTTTTTTTAACATCTTTATTGGAGTATAATTGCGTTACAGTGTTCCGTTACTTTCTGCTCTATAACAAAGTGAATCAGCTCTACATATACATATATCCCCATATCTCCTCCCTCTTGCGTTTCCCTCCCACCCTCCCTATCCCACCCCTCTAGGTGGTCGCAAAGCACCGAGCTGATCTCCCTGTGCCATGCAGCTGCTTCCCACTAGCTATCTATTTTATTTTTGATAGTGTATATATGTCAATGCTACTTTTGCACTTCGTCCCAGCTTAACCTTCCCCCATCTCCATATCCTCAAGTCCATTCCCTACGTCTGTGTCTTTATTCCTGTCCTGCCCCCAGGTTCATTAGAACCATTTTTTTTTTTTAGATTCCATATATATGTGTTAGCATACGGTATTTGTTTTTCTCTTTCTGACTTACTTCACTCTGTATGACAGACTCTAGGTCCATCCACCTCACTACAAATAACTCAATTTCGTTTATTTTTATGGCTGAGTAATATTCCATTGTATATATGTGCCACATCTTCTTTATCCATTCATCTGTCGATGGACACTTAGGTTGCTTCCATGTCCTGGCTGTTGTAAATAGTGCTGCAGTGAACATTGTGGTACATGACTCTTTTTGAATTATGGTTTTCTCAGGGAATATGCCCCAATAGTGGAACTGCTGAGTCATATGGTAGTTCTGTTTGTAGTTTTTTAAGGAGCCTCCATACTGTTTTCCATAGTGGCTGTATCAATTTACATTCCCACCAACAGTGCAGGAGGGTTCCCTTTTCACCACACCCTTTCCAGCATTTATTGTTTCTAGATTTTTTGATGATGGCCATTCTGACTGGTGTGAGATGATATCTCATTGTAGTTTTGATTTGCATTTCTATAATGATTAATGATATTGAGCATTCTTTCATGTGTTTGTTGGCAGTCTGTATATCTTCTTTGGAGAAATGTCTATTTAGGTCTTCAGCCCATTTTTGGATTCAGTTGTTTGTTTTTTTGATATTAAGCTGCAAGAGCTGCCTGTATATTTGGAGATTAATCCTTTGTCAGTTGCTTCATTTGCAAATATTTTCTCCTGTTCTGAGGATTGTCTTTTCATCTTGTTTATGGTTTCCTTTGCTGTGCAAAAGCTTTTAAGTTTCATTAGGTCCCATTTGTTTATTTTTGTTTTTATTTGCATTTCTCTAGGAGGTGGCTCAAAAAGGATCTTGCTGTGATTTATGTCATAGAGTGTTCTGCCTATGTTTTCCTCTAAGAGTTTTATAGTGTCTGGCCTTACATTTAGGTCTTTAATCCATTTTGAGTTTATTTTTGTGTATAGTGTTAGGGAGTGTTCTAATTTCATTCTTTTACATGTAGCTGTCTAGTTTTCCCAGCACCACTTATTGAAGAGGCTGTCTTTTCTCCATTGTATATTCTTGCCTCCTTTATCAAGGATAAGGTGACCGTATGTGCGTGGGTTTATCTCTGGGCTTTCTATCCTGTTCCACTGATATATATTTCTGTTTTTGTGCCAGTACCATACTGTCTGGATTACTGTAGCTTTGTAGTATAGTCTGCAGTCCATGAGCCTGATTCCTCCAGCTCTGTTTTTCTTTCTCAAGATTGTTTTGGCTATTCTGGGTCTTTTGTGTTTCCATACAAATTGTGTGATTTTTTTGTTCTATTTCTGTGAAAAATGCCATTGGTAGTTTGATAGGGATTGCATTGAATCTGTAGATTGCTTTGGGTAGTATAGTCATTTTCACAATGTTGATTCTTCCAATCCAAGAACATAGTATATCTCTCCACCTGTTTGTATCATCTTTAATTTCTTTCATCAGTGTCTTATAGTTTTCTGCATACAGGTCTTTTGTCTCCTTAGGTAGGTTTATTCCTAGGTATTTTATTCTTTTTGTTGCAGTGGTAAATGGGAGTGTTTCCTTAATTTCTCTTTCAGATATTTCATCATTAGTGTATAGGAATGCAAGAGATTTCTGTGCATTAATTTTGTATCCTGCTACTCTACCAAATTCATTGATTAGCTCTAGTAGTTTTCTGGTGGCATCTTTAGGATTCTCTATGTATAGTATCATGTCATTTCCAACAGTGACTGTTTTACTTCTTCTTTTCTGATTTGGATTCCTTTTATTTCTTTTTTTTCTCTGATTGCTGTGGCTAAATCTTCCAAAACTGTATTGAATAAGAGTGGTGAGTGTGGCCAACCTTACCTTGTTCCTGATCTTAAAGGAAATGGTTGCAGTTTTTCACCATTGAGAATGATGTTGGCTGTGGGTTTGTCATATATGGCCTTTATTATGTTGAGGTAAGTTCCCTCTATGCCTACTTTCTGGAGAGTTTTTATCATAAATGGGTGTTGAACTTTGTCAAAAGCTTTTTCTGCATCTATTGAGATGATCATATAGTTTTTATTCCTTAATTAATGATTGATTTGCATATATTAAAGAATCCTTGCATTCCTGGGATAAACCCCACTTGATCATGGTGTATGATCCTTTTAATGTGCTGTTCAATTCTGTTTGCTAGTATTTTGTTTAGGATTTTTGCATCTATGTTCTTCAGAGATATTAGCCTGTAGTTTTCTTTTTCTGTAACACCTTTGTCTGGTTTTGGTATCAGGGTGATGGTGGCCTCGTAGAATGAGTTTGGGAGTGTTCCTCCCTCTGCTATATTTTGGAAGACTTTGAGAAGGATCGGTGTTAGCTCTTCTCTAAATGTTTGATAGAATTCACCTGTGAAGCCACCTGGTCCTGGACTTTTGTTTGTTGGAAGATTTTTAATCATAGTTTCAATTTCAGTGCTTGTGATTGGTCTGTTCATATTTTGTTTCTTCCTGGTTCAGTCTTGGAAGGTTGTGCTTTTCTAAGAATTTGTCCATTTCTTCCAGGTTGTCCATTTTATTGGCATAGAGTTGCTTGTAGTAATCTCTCATGATACTTTGTATTTCAGAGCAGCCACATTTTTTTTTTTTTTTGCGGTACGTGGGCCTCTCACTGTTGTGGCCTCTCCTGTTGTGGAGCGCAGGCTCAGCGGCCATGGCTCACGGGCCCAGCCGCTCCGCGGCATGTGGGATCCTCCTGGACCGGGGCACGAACCCGTGTCCCCTGCATCGGCAGGCGGACTCTCAACCACTGCGCCACCAGGGAAGCCCAAGAGCAGCCACATTTTAAGTGCTCAAGAGCCACGTGTGGTTTGTGGCTGCCTTATTGGACAGTGTAGATGTGGACCCTCAGGTAGGAAATGTTTGAAAGAATGCATCCAGGTGTTTGTTTTGTTTTTTAATGTGACTATGAATCATAGTGAAATAGGGAAAGGTAAAAAAAAATGTGAGAAAAAATGTATGGGATATCAGGAGACTTTAGGAAAAGGGAATCAATAAATAAACTATTAGTGGGAAGGATGACTATGATTTGATGGACTTAGGTTAACTGTTCATATAAATCCCAAGTAAAAGTTAGACTTTGAAACTTATATGTGAAACCATTGTGTCATGGATACATGATATAATTTAATTGGGGGGGGAGGAATTAGTATAAATAAACATTTTTAAAAAAAACAGAAAGAGGGAATGATTTTTTTGTGTCAAATATTGCTGCTGGGTCACCCAGTGGAGAGCCAAGAATTGACCATTGGTTTAGCATCATGTGGGTCATAGGTGGCATTTGACAATAGCTGTCCTTTGGAACAGTAAGGATGAAAGTCGCACTGGACTGGCTTTGAGAGATAACGGAAGGACAGGAACTGGAAACAGTGAACCGAGTCAGCTTTTCGCAGGGGTGGAAGGGATGTGAGTTGAAAAACTGTTTTATTTGGTTCTGGTTTGGGGTGTTCTGCTTTTGTTTTATAAAGATATTTATGTCTGATGGGAATGGTCCAGTAAAGAAAAAAAGATTTCAGTAGGGAGAGGGGGTGTTTTACTTGAAAAAGAGAAAATTCACAGAGGATATAAAAGCTGCCCTCCCACATTTGAAAGGGTGTCGTATGAAAAAGGAATCAGGCCCACTCTGTGCAATGGCCCAGGGCTAGACCTAAAATCACAGTGGGTACGAGGGATAATACAACAGACTGGACTCAGTACGCGAAAAGTACATTCCAGCAGTCAGTGTGCCCCAAGCTAACATGGCTACTTCAAGATGCAGTAAAATTTTTATTACTGGAGGTTAAAGCATCTATAGTTTAGACTAGTATTTCTCAACTGTTCTGTGTTTTCAGTGCACTTTTGGATACAACAGTTTTAGGTGACACACCTGGAAAGGCTCGAGACTACACAAAAGCAGGTCGGGGGTAGTGATCTCACAGTCACTGCTCCAGCGTAGCAGTGACCTTAGAAGTGTCCGCAATTAGTGTGTGTTCTTTTTTTTTTTTTTTTTTGCGGTACGCGGGCCTCTCACTGTTGTGGCTTCTCCCGTTGCGGAGAACAGGCTCCGGACGCGCAGGCTCAGGGGCCATGGCTCACGGGCCCAGCCGCTCCGCGGCATGTGGGATCTTCCCAGACCGGGGCACGAACCTGTGTCCCCTGCACCGGCAGGCGGACTCTCAACCACTGCGCCACCAGGGAAGCCCCAGTGTGTGTTCTTTTGGTTGCCCTTCAGCACCTCTTTGCTGATTGGAACAGAAATGCCTAGTGCTTTGAGCACGCTCTCTTTTAAACTCACAAGGCAAAATGTCTTCCCATCAAAGTACATAGTCTCTTTTTCTTTGCCGCTGGAGGTTATACCACTGCCCCCACCAGAAAAAGAGTGTGCATACTCTGCACTCTGCACGGGGTCACACGAACTGTTAAGCTCAAAACCCAATTGGACAGACATCACTATATAAGGCCTATCGGTCAGTAATCTGTTGCAGACGACAGAATCCACTTTACCTGGTAGAAACAGAATGAGATATAATAGTGATACGGAAATTAAGTGCTTACAGAATTGTTGGCAGGGCCGGAGAGCAGATTCTAGTCTGAGCTCCAGTCACAACTCCTGCCCCCAGAACCACTGTTCTCTGCACTGATCAGGGAGGCTGCCACTGCATAACAAGAAGCTGATCTATCAAGAAGCAGCTGCAGGGCTTCCCTGGTGGTGCTGTGGTTGAGAATCCGCCTGCCAATGCAGGGGACACAGGTTCGAGCCCTGGTCCAGGAAGATCCCACACGCCACGGAGCAATGAAGCCCATGCGCCACAGCTACTGAGCCTGCGCTCTAGAGCCCGTGCTCCGCAACAAGAGAAGCCACCGCAATGAGAAGCCCATGCACTGCATTGAAGAGTAGCCCCCGCTCGCCACAACTAGAGAAAGCCCACGTGCAACAACAAAGACCCAACGCAGCCAAAAATAAATAAATAAATTTATTTAAACAAACAAACAAACATATTTACTGAGCTAGGCACTGGACGTAGACCGTGAACAAGGCAGATGGGGCCCCTGCTCTCATGAACCTAACATTCCAGTGGAGGGAGGGTGGGAGGCAGACAGTGTACCAGTAAACAAACACATAACTGGGAAGGCTCCAGTTGCGGTGAGTGCCACGGAGGAAGAATGTTGCAGGATGGGAAGTGACGGCGTGCGGGAGGGACAGTTTCAATTTGGGGACAGAAGGGATTTGTCTTCCCGCTGACCCCAGCTCTGTAGGGGTTACTGCTCCCTTGGCTACTGAGCCAGCTCAGGCCCCAAATGCTGATCTTGGTTGCAGATAAGCAAGAATGATGATTTGTGCTTGGTTTAAGGTTGTTTTCAGCCAACAATCCGAACGAGGATACAAGATAAATAACGCAAGGGAGTGGGTGTGGCTCCCAGAAGTTTCCCGTGTTCCTCATGGAATCATGGCTGCAGCTCAGTGATCCATGCAGCCCTCACCAGGGGAGATATCAGCCACATCGAAGGAGCCAGAACTGAGACCTTGTTACCTTCTATGCCATTTTGCTGCCTTCAGGGGTCTACCTACCAGTGTATGAGAGAGACAGCACTTGTGCCACAGTTGTGTTTCCCCGCGGTCTGTTTCTCGCTGCATCACTGGGCCTCAGCAGGCCTGGCTATGGCCCCCACAGTTGCTGGTCCCCATCTGGGGCTCCTGGACGGTTCTTCTCAGTGACTGCATCCTCGTGGCCATCATCAGAGGACTAACTGTGAAGGAGGCCACATTTCTCTTTACTCCCATCCGTTTAGACTCACAATATGAACACTCAAGTTGCCCTGAGGGCTTGGGAGTCACAGAGGAGAAAATTGTAAGCTGTGTGCTTCTGAGGGCTGCCCTCAGGCCAGGAAGAAACCACACACATACACAGCCCCCCCCCAGATTCACTCACAGAGGCCCTCATTTCCTCCCCTTCAGGCCCACTCCCCTCCCAGAAAGCACCTCCACGACGTGAATCAACCCTTTTCCTGTCACACTCTGGGATTTTTATCCTAGAACCTTGAGAAGTCTGTCTATGTATTATTTGATCTTTTGTTTTGAGTTCTTACTCTCTCATTTTCTTGAGAAAACAAAGCTGTTATGTTTCACCTGATTCCTGTTAAAAATCTTGTCTATACTCGTCATCTGCCTTTTGCAAACCTCTTTTCATAGGTCCTGTGCTAGTTTTTTCCTGCATGTTCATCTGGGATAGAAGCAGCTCTGTCTGGGTCTGTGTTTACCCACTGATAATATGGGTAGATTCACCTTGACTCCTTTCCCTGTCTCTCTGAGCGATGGTGAATCTTCTCTTTCAGAGCTGGTGCTGGAGGTCTGGCTTTGATGCTTCTTGGGAAGTGGGACAGAGACAGTGGGAATGTGCCATCTGGTTTTACTCTCTCCCCATGCCTGCCCTCCTGTCTGCAGAGTCCCCTGTGCCTGTGGTGTATGTGACCCCGTGGCAGGACTCTCCTTAAATTTTCAGCCCTCCCCCCCACTTCAGGGCAGACAGCCTGCTCCAAAGAGGGTCTGGTTCAGTGCGATTTCCAATTTTTCGTGGACCTTCTTTTAGTGGGTTCAGATGTAATTGGTAATGTCTTTCAAGAGGTTCAGATGGCTCTTAAGATATACTTTTCCTTCTCTCCTTCAGCTTTTCCTCAGATTAGGCCACCCCTTCTTGTTAAAAAGCTGGGGCAGTGACACACAAAGAACAAACAGCTTCTGCCCCAGTGCTGCCCATGCTTCCAGGCCTCAGCCCTCCAGATCGGGCACTGTCGGCCTTTAGGACATTCTTGCCCATTTCCCTCACGTTATATAAACTAGATAGACCTTGATGTTCGCTTTCAGTCTGTCCACGATTAATTGTATACAGCAGATCTTCAGAATTATAGCATGGAGTTTGGTCATTCTCTTGTTTCAGTGAGTTTTCTTCTATGTATTGGGCTATTTTTTCTTATTTCCATGGGTTCCAAGGAGTTATGCAAATGAGCACTTCCTCTGCCATTTTCCAAGAAGTTCTTCCTCTGCTGAATATTTTAAATAGTGAGACAAGAAAGATAAAATATGTCAGAAGATTAAGAGGAATGTACACTTTTTAAATTAGTAAGTTAAGACTAGAAAAGATAATAGAAATGAGGAAAATGATTAAAATTAACAGTGATGAGACAGCATCTGAACAGTTAGAAAATGAAGCTAAAGAATTAGATGAAAGTATAAAAAAAGAACTCAGAAACTCTAAGGGTAAAGATATGGCAAAAAGACAAAATTAAATGGTGGGAAAGGTTTAAAGGAACTAGCATTTAAGTGTTTCTAAACAAATTTTAAAGATGAAAGGGCTAGACAATAACACACTAAAACAATGAAATAATCTTAGTATTTAAAGATTAAAAAAATGTAAGCAGCATATGAGGTTATCCCATTCTGTAATGTTCCATGTTAAGATGTACCTTATTTACTGATTTACAAAGATGTCTAAGACTGCGCTTTAGGGAGAATTGCAAGTCACAGAGCGTTATATATTCTCCGTATGTGTGTCACATAAAGGTTGCAAATACGTAGAGAGAGGAGTGATGGGAATAATACCAAACCGTTAACTGGGAGAGGAAAGGGAGTGGAGATGGGGATGTCGTGCCTGCCATCGGGTCCCCTCACCATTTCTGGAATCTTCTCCCCTCCCCTCTTCAGTGCACTTTTTCTCCAATACCCACACCTGGGTGGCGACTCTTCCTAGGTGGGCTGCCCTTGCTCACCGCAGCTGCTTTGCCCACCTGTGCAGAGAGTGCCAAGTACCCGGGGACTTTACAGCCCTCACCCTGACCCGGGGCTCTCAGTTCCTCTTCGCAGGTAACCAACCTCGAGCAGATTGTAAAGCAAGCTATGTATGTGATTTTACGTTTTCTAGTAGCCACATTAAAATCAATTCTAATACACTTTATCTTCAACGTGTAATCAACATAAAAATTATTGAGACGTTCTGCATCCTTTGTTATTTGTACTAAGTCTTCCAAGTCCGGTGTGTGTTTTACACACGCACGTCTTGCTTTGCCTGCCCCCATTTCCTTGCTCAGTAGTCACAGGTGGCGCATGGCTGCCGCGTGGGACAGCCCAGCTCCACTCAAGTTGAAGCTGAACCTTCACAGGACTTTGCCTGAAAATGAAACCTCACCTCCCTGTCCTGCTTATTGGTTTCTTTTAGGAGCAGTTTCTTTCCTTTTTTTTTTAACTTGCATGATTAAGAAAGGAACATTTTCTTAATAAATGTTTTGCATACAAGTGTTATTTTTGTAATTTAAAAAAAATCTAGAGGGTTCAAAGAAAAAATATGTCTTTCATCCAGAAGCCCTGCTTTGTTATTTATTTGTTTGTTTATTGCTAAGGCAGCCATAAACTCTAGTGACACTGGGTTGCAGAAGACTTGAGGTTCCAGTGAGTAAAGAACAACTGACATCATAGCAGAACCTTCCCTTCTTGCCATTTGTCGTACGTGGAAGGCTTGAGCCTTTCATGTCTATAGAGTTTCTGCCAAGATAAGTGGCCTGAAGCCAGCTTAGAGTAAGATTATCCAGCAGTCTGGGTCAGATATGCAGCCTGTGGCTTCTCAGGCCCAGGTAAGGTGATGGGGGAGGATGGGTCATCACTTATAAAGGAGGAATACCAGGGGGACCTGGCAAGAGTGGCCTTTTTTTCTTTTGCAACATGCCTGCAGCCTATAATTGGTACTACTGTAGCAGCTTGGGAGTGGGCAGTGCCCATCTGGCTCCAAATACCCAGGCTGTATGGAGTCACTTCTCTTGGCATCCAAACCCTGCAGCAGGATGGTGGCTCCCTGTGCAGATGCCTCTTCCTCACTAATAAGACCACTAGGTCTTTTGTCTTTTGCCTTGTCACAGCGTTTTATTAAGAAGACAATATAAAGAGTCCCTTTTGACGTAGGTGTTATCTAAGATTGCTTTTTATTTTTATTTTCCCATTTCCAAGTATTTGGATTTTCTTTGCTTATTTGTGTGTCACCTGAGGTAGAGGTGGGGGAAGAATGCTCCTGATTGGCTCAGAAAGTAATTCCAATCAGAAAAAGCAGGGATGCCTACATTTCCCTAACAAAGCCACCCTTCTTCATCCCAGAATCACCTTACTTCCTTCCTCGCTGTGTCATCAGAGAAAGAAGCAGGCATGTTTCAGCAGTGCATTTCCCAATTTATTCCCATTTGTTAATTCAGCAAGCATTTACTGCTTACTTCCTCTATGCTATTACTCTTTTTTTTCTTTTTTATGCTATTACTCTTGAATGTGGGTTTGGTCCTTTTGTCTACAGTGTTGTTGCCAGTGTAGGTTCTTTTTATGGCTTTTCTTGGCTCTTTTAAATGGAAATTGGGAGATAAACCAGGCACTCCTGGACCAAACACCAATGGCCATGAGGTCCATCTTCTGAAAGTAATCCAGACAGAGCTTTCCCTTCCTCAGTGAATGTTGCCTTTTTCTAAACAAGTTTGTGATGGTTCACATGCTCACTTTCCTCCTTTTACCTTTGACCCCGCTGACTTGAGAGTGTGGAGGACTCCACTCATTGCTGAGGGATGTGATAGGATTTGGACGGTTCCAGGGCCACGAGGCCACAGTGTGCAGGAAGGGCGTGGTGCTGTCTTAGTGGGGCACCTGGGTCTTGGGAGGGCCTTGGCTTTACCCCCTCCTCATTACTGATGGGCTGGCCCCTGTGGAGGAGTGGCCAGAATGGGCCAGCGATGGGCCCTTGTTCTTCTCTGTTCTCAGTGCCTTTCCCAACTCTTTCTGTTTCAGTACAGCACTGCAGCCTCCAGGCCCACTGATGGATCCGCTAACGAAAGGGTCCAGTGGGAGTCAGAAGGCACAGACCCTTCTATGGAAAGCCAAGTCGTCTCTCTCCTTTGGCATCCAGCCCCTGCAGACGTGGCCAACAAAAGACCCTGAAGTAGAGGCCCAGGTCAACCTGTAAGTAAGTAAGAGAAGCATCATCTCAGTTGGGGCTCACGCTCACTCTAACTTGAAATCCCTTAATGCTCAGGAAGAAAATTATCTTTGTGGGGAAGAATAATGAGAGAGAGAGGAATGGATATTTGGTTGGGAGATTTCATTTCTGTTCTTAATGGTGCCTTATGTGTATTTATTTATTACTTAGCAATGTTCATTGAGCACCTGCTCTGGCCAGGCCTTGTCTCAGGCATGGCAGGCAAAAGAGATTCAGTTCCTGTCCTCAGGGGATTTACAGCTCATGGAACAGATAGCTGTTAATCAAATAATCATACAAATAAATACGAATTGTGACAAGTACGAAATAATCATACAAATCATACAAATAAATACAAATTGTGACAAGTGCTATGAAATGTGGTACCTTGATTCAGTAAACATTTACAGAATGCCCTCAATGTGCCAGTAACATACTGGGGATATAAGAGAATATGACATCTCCTCACCCATGAATATCAAATAGTATCTAGAAGGGGGGAAGATTCCATTTATTATTCAGAAGAAATGATAATAACTATGCTATAACTAATATGTTAATAGATTCCAGGTCCCATAGGGTGGTAACTATGTTTTCCTGTTTACTCCTGAATCCCCAGGGCTTTGTTATGGTGTACAGTATTTGTTGGATGAATGAATAAGTAATGAATGAAGAAGATACTACAACACAGGGGTGCTTAGCTTTCCAGGGGAATCAAAGGCAACTAGGTGCAACGATCTAATTGCCTTCAAAGCAAATGAGATGCTTCATCAGTTCAATGCAACAAATATTACTGATGCTTTACTGTACCTAAGGCCAACCCCAGAGATTCTGACTCAGTGGCTCTGGAGTGGGTGAAAGAGGACTCTTCAGGGACAGCCTTTCCAGGGAGGCAGACAAGTAACCAAATAACTCCAGCGCTGTTAGAAAAGAAGCATGTATAATGTGCTATAGGAGGAGGGGATCTGCGGGAGGCCCGGGAGGAAAACGGGGAGCAGTTGCTCTTAGTCAGGCAGGATGACCATCGCGCCAGGCAGCAAAGGGGAAGAAAGCCACTTTAAACAGAGGAAAGTGCAGAGCAAAGGCGCGGATCCATGAAAGTGGGTCCCAGCAGTGCTGACAGGCATTAAAGCAGTGATTCTCAACCCTGGCGGCACAGGAGAATCCTCCCAGGAGCTTTAACACATATGAAAGCCTGCACCATCCGCCCAAGAGTCCCAGGTCTAGGGTGGGACACAAATACCAATATTTTATAACGCTCCCCAGCGGATTCTCTTGTGCAGCAAATGAGAAATGCTGCTTTTAAAAATGTAACCACACAAAAATAAATACAAAATAGTTATGAAGTACCTTATACGCCTAGCTAAGGGGTATGAATTTTTATATCTCGAGCAATGAGGAGCCATTGATAGCTTGCCTGATTTTAAACGATAATACAATTTGAAATAGACAAGGTTCACAGGGTCTGGATAAATTCACGACTGCTGGTTTTGCAGTGGGTTCTTCTGGGAAGCTAGAGAAGTCTGGAGTCACCGCTGCCTTTTCAGAGCTGCCACCATACCCCCCACCATGGCGCGGTAGGTCCACTTATGAGAATATGGGAATTGAATGTCTCCTTGATCTGAAACTGAAATCTAAAATTTCAGTGAATGCTGAATTATCTGGGCGAAATGCTCCTGTTTCTTGGGGGCCGCTGGTAACCCGCGTGTGGGCAGCTCCAGCTGTTTAGAAAGGAGGGCAGGGAAGCCTGGGCTTTATCTACCAAAGGTGGAGCGGGGGTGGAGGGTGGGGTGGGGGGGTGGGGAGTGGGGGTAGGTGGGGGTGGGGTGGGGGGAAGGGCCACTCTTCCTTCCTCTGAAGCTCCAGGCGGGACTCTCAGCGCTGCTTCTTTCTAGACTACAAGCCCCACAGTGCGCCGCGCGGATGACGTAGTCAAAGGGGCGGGCAGGACTGCCGGGAAGCCTATGAGACGCAGCGGAAGCAGCCCGAGGTGGCGCCTTCCGGGTCCTATTGGTGAATCTGGTTAGGAGTGGGATCAGGCCCTGGTGATTGGCGGCCGCAGGGCTAGCGAAGCTGCCGTGAGGACAGGGCGGGCGGCGTCCGGCCAAGGGCTGCACCCCAGACTCAGGGGTCGGACTTGAAACTGATTCCACCGGGAACCAGATGTTGGGTTTTCTGCAAAACAGGCTAGAAAGATGCGTCTTTTAAGAACCGCTGCCATTCTGCGGGCTGCTCATTCATTAACTCATTCATTCAGCAAACTTAATTGATTACCTGTGTACCAGGCGCTTGTGCAAACATCCCAAATGCGTTTTCTCTTTTAGTCCTCACAAAAAAACAGATAACTACTGCAGGCTCCATCTTACAGATGACGAGGCTGAGGTCCAGAAGAGTTAAGAGACTTGTTCAGGTCACACAGCTTGTAAGTGACAGAGCAGGGATTTGAACCTACATCAGTCTAGCGCCAGTGCGCATCTCCTAATCTCAGTGTGCTCAGCGGTGCCATCAGGAGCAAAGTGTTTATGGGATGTCAGTGTCCACAGGGTGACTTGGTATTGTCGGGTGAAGATTATAGCAGGACCGGACTGGACACCAATAAAGTTGACCAAGCACAAAGTTGGACCTTGTGCGAGGTCCCTCGGTCATACAAGGCCTACTCTCACCAGAAAAGGTTTTTGGTATCTATGAAAGAACCTACTGAGCACCTGTGTGCTGTGCTGGGCCCTGTGCTAAGCACTGGTATGCAAACGAAGCATCTCCTTCCAGATTAAGCGAGGCTTATGGAAGTGCCGTTACCTAGGGCAATCCAAGGAGATTTCTCAGCGGAGAGACTACTTGAAGTGTGGGAACTTTACCAGGCAGATGTGAAGGAGGCCTCCCCAGACAGAGGAGACTGTCTGTGCAAAGGCCAGCAGCGTTAAAGCATTCTGGATTTGAGGGGAACCACAAACAGTCTGGTCCAGCTGGAGCTTCCTGGGGAGTGGTGAGCCTGGGATGGCAGACAGAAGCCAAGTCACTGGGGAGTGGGAGGGCTTAAACTGCCTGCTAGGAAGTTTGGTCTTAACTCTCTCAGCCAGAGCACAGCATGATCAGATTTGCATACTGGAAAGATAACTGGTGTCAGTGGGCAGCTAGATTGCAGGAGGATAAGGCTGGTGGCAGGGAGACCTATCAGAGTGGCCAGATAGGAGATATTAAGTGTTCTGATGAGTGGCAGGAGCAATGGGATTGAGTTAAGAAATATTTAAGAGGAAGGTTAGAGTGGACCTGGTAAATGCATGGGTGGTGGGGTGAGGAATAGGACAGAGATCATTAGATACTGCCATGGGGGCTGAAGAGGGGTACAGTTACATCTTTGGAGGAAGGAAGTTCTTAGAAAAGTCTTCTTAGAGAGAGTAATGTGAAGTGGATCTTGAAAAAGGAGGAAGAACGTTCCTTCCTTCTTTTCTTTTTCTTGAGTAGATTTTAATTTGCAGAGGTGGGGAGGACGGTATTCTGGATGGCCGGATCCTGGTTTGCCACTTGTATGGTGAAGTAGGAGGAAGTTTGGAAGGTCAAATTGGGGGACATATCGTGAAAGGTGTTGTACTTAATGCCAGGACATTGGGAGTCTGAGTGGCTTTTGAGACAGACAAGTGATGGTTTGAGCTCTGAGTTTTAAGAGTTAATTTCACTGATATGTACAGTGAGGAGGCCAGGAAGCCAATTAAGAGATGGACTAGGGAAGGGCTCTTCGGTTGTAAGTAGCAGCAACCCAACTCAAAATAGTTTAGGCGAAAAAGGAGAATGTATAGGTTAATGTAACCAAACTACAGGAAGGGACAGATCTCGCTCACTTCAGGGAGTGACTGGATCCAGGGACTCTACTGGCAACAGTCAGTCCATTCTTCTCTTATGCCCTCAACCTCCACCCCTTAGCCCTGCTTCTCTCTGCCTGTTGACCTCACTGTCTCCTACCATCCATGAGTTTTCACCATGCAGCTGTGGGTGTGATCTCAGGCAGCATGGGGTATGTTCTCACAGACTTGCAAGTTGAGAGGAAAAATCTTCCCCATCAGTTAGAAGAACCTGGGGAAGGACTATAGTTGCCCAGCCTGGGTCACATGTCCATTCCTGGTTCTGTGGGGGAGTGTCTGTTACCAGGGGCAGAGGGGGTAATTCTGCTTGCCCTGGCAAACAGAGCAGGGGTGGTCAGGAGGTAGGAGAACAGAATTCAAAGGGGTCAGAGAAGCCAGTGGAGGAGTTTCAAGAAGGGCAGTGCTCTCTGACCGGTCACAAAAATAACTTAGGAAGTTTGTTCAAAAATATAGATCATGGAACCTATTTAATTAGAACCCTTAGTGGTGGGACCCAGGGATCTGGCTGAAGGTGTCAAATATAACAGAAAGTTTGAAGATCGAAACTAAAATCTTCCATTGAATTTGATGATTCGGAAGCCACGGGGCTCCTCTGAAAACGCCGTTTCACTTGGGAAGGGAGGGCAGAAGGCAGATGGCGAGTCTCTCTGCATCCTCACGTCTCCTCATTCATAACCTCCTTTCAGGGCCATATCCGACCCTACAAGAGGCAAAGTTTCCTCATTAGTTCAGTACATTAGGAAAAGACAAAGGAAAGCTATTGGAAAGATGGTTATTTGAGGGGTGTTCTGCCTTAAACGGATGTCAGCCAGGAACAGAAGGAAGAAAGTTTGAAAAGTTTTTAATTCTGAATTACCTGCCCATTCTTTTTTCCCATCAGTCCTTCCTGTGATTAATTACAATATACTACCAATAAGTTGGATTTCTGAAAAAGTATAATTCAGACTTAATTTCCCTCACTCGGCTGAATTAGCAGTGGTTTGCTTTTTGATCTTTTGGAGAAAGTTGCCACGTATTTGAAAGAGTTTATCATCAAGGCGTGATACAAATATCAGGCAATTTCGTATTTAGACATTTTAAAGTAGCTTCCAAAAGCCTCAAAAGACCTAGTTTGCTCCTGAGTAAAGGACTACTTGATTTTAAAACACAAAGCTGGAGAGAAAGCCTTTGGGTTTACTGTTGGGGAAATTCTATTGTTTCCAGGAAGAAACTTCTCCTCCAGTTCCATGGAGGAAAGAGGCTGGACAGCTGACTTGCCCATTCCTCTTTTCCTCTCTTAACCTTTGCGATCTGGTTGCCCACCGAGCTTGTGCGTTAGCTCCTCTCCTGTTTCCACATGGAAAAACACACCTGCGTCTTCTAGAGACAGGTGTGGAGGCCCACCTGCCTCGGTATCCCCTGTTGGAGCTCGACAGTCATGAGACAGTGATTCCTCGGCAACCATTCAGGCGAGTAGCTGCCTCTCTGCAGACCAGGCTGTCCCGCAAGTGGGCTGCTCCAGGTCTAAACTTGGGGGAAGTAGTAGGAAGTCTGTGTGGCCGTCGGGCTCAGCCACATTTGCCAATGAAACTCTGACAGTGAGGCAACTGATGTCTTGATTTCCATTCGCCTGACTCCTGTCTCTAATTCTCAACCGGTTCCAAACACAGAGAAGAGAGCAGCTTGATTTATTACAAAGCTCCCAAAGCTCAGATAATTGTGAGACAGGCTAGGATCTGTGTGGGTCTGGTTAGGAGGGGGTTTGTTTTGTTCTGTTTGTTTTTAGTCTCTTGTTCTTCCCTGTCGTAGCAGAGTATGTGGCACATAGAAAGTGCTCACTAAATACTTGTTGGGTAAGTTAAAGATAATAGAGCAGAGATGCCTGTTAGGGAGGCTCCTGCAACGATGCAGGTCTGAGCTAAAGCAGAGAACGTGAAAATGGAAAGGGGAGAAGTGGCGAGGGACTAAAAGACATGGTGGAATTCTAGAAATATCCTCACATGCAAAATGGCGTATACAAGGTTATGCATTGCAGTTTATTAGTAGTAGCGAAAGGTTGAAAACCATTTACCTAGGAAACTGGTTAAATAAAATACAGTACATCTACTCAGTGGAATAGTATGTAGCCATAAGAAAGAATATGGAGGGTCTTTTGGTACTGATTTGGAAAGATCTCCAAGATACATTAAATAGAAAAACAACAAAAACAAGGAGTGGAGTTGTGTATAGTATGCTACCATTTACCAAAGGCAAAAGGGAATATGTATTTCTCTTTCTTTGTAAATGCATACAGCATCTCTGGCAGACACACAATAAACAATAGAGGTTGCTGGTGAAGAGAGGAAATGAGGGGACGAGGAGGGAGGAGAGGACAGACTTACCCCTGTATGGCCTTTTGGACTCTTGTGAGTTTTGAAGCAAGTGAGTTTTACCTCTTCAAAGAGTGAAATACAGATACAAACATACAACAATCAAAAGCAACACTGTGTGGGCCTGTACCGGGGCCTGGAGACTGATTAAGATGTTGTATGTGAGAGAAGACCTGGGCGATGACTCTGAACTTGCACCTCGAGTGACTGGGAAGAAGATGGCAGCTCTGCTGACTGAGATGTGAGTGAGGAGTGGGAGTGAGGGTGACTCAGGGCATGTTATGTTTTAGCGGCCCCCGAGGGTGTCTGCAGAACCATGTCCGACAGCTGTAAGTCTTAACTTGCAGTTGGAGAGAAAGATTGAGTTGGAGATTTGGTCTGGGGAGTTGTTAGCGTAGAGGTAGTATTTGAAGGTGCCGGAGCAGTGAGGTCCCCAGGGAGGTGAGTGGCCTGAATGGAAGGGAGAGGAATGTGGATCTTCACTGCTCAAGGGTGGCGTAGGGTTCAACACTGAGTTGCTGCTCTGTGTGGTCTAAGTCAGGGAGGAGTATGGCATCACTCTGCCAGGACATCCTGGTCCTTTTCTGGGAACAGAAGCTGCACCACTGAGCTCCACATCCCCTGGAGGAATAATCAGTAACAGCAATCATTCTTCCTCAAGGAGGTTATGCCATTACTAAGAACTCTATTCCTTTGACTATTCGCGTTGTCTATTGTTACAAATTTTATAGTCCTCAAGGGCCAGTAACCCATTTTTGGTGCTCACCTCATCTCAAAGTACAGTGCAGAACACCATAAGGACACACTATAAATAGTGACTAGAGAGTATGACTCTTTTTTTTTTTTGCGGTACGTGGACCGCTCACTGTTGTGGTCTCTCCCGTTGCGGAGCACAGGCTCCGGACGTGCAGGCTCAGCGGCCATTGCTCACGGGCCTAGCCGCTCCGCGGCATGTGGGATCTTCCCGGAGCGGGGCACAAACCCGCGCCCGCTGCATCGGCAAGCGGACTGTCAACCACTGAGCCACCAGGGAAGCCCCAAGAGTATGACTCTTTTTAGTCATTGCTTTTAGGAGGCAAAAGGAAATAGTTTAGGCTGCCCTGCCCTAAATTCACCTAAGCCAACACTCATTTTTATAAATCGCATTTGGCTTTGAATGCAGGCTGGTTGCTTTCCTGTCATCTTCTATAGTAAGAAGTGTTCTTAGTTAAAATGCTTTTGCCTCCTATACTTCTGTGAGTTTGGTTGATCTAGTCTTTTGCTTTCTTTGAAGAATGTTCTCCACCTCCCTCAACACTCTCCCTCATCCTTGGTCTCAAAGCCTCATTTTTGTAGACTGTCTCAGGATCAGACTACCTTGGTGAAATAAACATTTTAGAAAATCTTTCACAAATATACTTTGACCTTAAAAGCACAGAGTAAGCTGCTTTTCTTCCACTACGTGGTCTGAATGTACCTGGAGAAAAACACGACACAGAGAAGGATGAAGTGGATCTAAATTGGTCCAGAAAATTAGAATACAATACAGAGGCCATTTAAAAAGCAGCCAGGGCCTTCCCCCCTCTCCTAGGTTACCTCAAGACATAATTCATTCAGTTCCACAGCATTTATATACTTTTATGCTTGAAACTAAGAATTTTTCACATACTGGTATTGGCTATAAAGGGGATCAAAATATACCACCCCAAAATATGCCACTTTGACATAAGGATTATTTTGAGCTGAAGGCAATTGAGGAAAAGCAGACACAGGAAGAACTCTCTGCCCTCCCCCGATCTGCCTAAAAGCAGGGCATAAACTTCTCTTTGTAAAAGTGCCCCCTCCCCTCTCTCTACCAAGAGGAGGAGAACAGTCCTTATCACCAGAGACAGAGAAGGCACCAAGATGAGTCTACATAAAAAACCTTACTAAATAACCCTATCTACCATTGCTTTCCCCCATATATCTACCTTCCCGCGATTTACCACTCCTAGAAGCCCCAAATCTCTTTTCTTTTGTCTTGTGACTTCTCCACAATTTATTGCCCTTTGTTAAAATAGTATATAAACCTCTGAGTCTAACTGCTACTTTGGGTTTTCTTTTCTGTGCAGGCCTTGTGCATGTAAAGTTGGAAATAAAATTTGTATGCCTTTTCTCCTGTTAATCTGTCTTTTGTCAGCTTAATTCACAGGTACCAGTTACAGAACATAAGAGGGTAAAGGGAAAGTTTTTCCTCCCTAACAGGTACTTCCTAAAGTGAGCGCATTTTAGATTACAGGAGAATCTAGCTTATCTCTAGATTTCCACAAAGAGACTTTTTCTTCTTTGTGGTGTTCTTCACGTGCACACACCTTCCTAGTGATGCATACATAACCTCTGTTTCTTCAAATAGTAACTGTGCTCAGACTATTCACCTGCTAAGTGCTTCATATGTATTTTCTCATTAAATGCAACAGCCCTATGAGGATTGTCCCATGGTTATCAGTATTTGTTGAATTAATTCATTAATCAAGCCCCATTTTACAGTTGTAGAACTGAGAGCCCACGAAAGGCTGTTTCTTGCCTAAAATCAGGCCGTGAATTAGTGGTGGGTTAGACAGAGTTGAGTAAATATCAGGCAACACTTATGTACATGTGATTTCTCTATACATATAGATGTTAGTTTATTTAAGTTTAGGATCAGAGGTTTTTTTTTTTCCCTGTATGACATTCTAAAGTAAATTTTTATTGTACTATAATTTACAGGCAATAAAATGCAAGAATCTTAAGTTCACAGTTGGATGAGTTTGACACTTGCAGATGGTTCACTTTTTAATGTTACAGTGTTGATCCATTGCACTTAATTGTATTGCCTATTTATTGAAAGGTGCCAATCTCTAGACATAGGGAATGCCAGCCTCATCATGAACTAATGGCTGGTGAATGATGTCACAATGCGTTTCATTGTGACGGCCCCCACAGCATTTTCTTTGTTTGCTCATATTACTGGCATTGTATTAACCTCTGAAGTGAATTTTTTGAGATTAACCTGATGCAACATTTATAGTATTTTCACGTCTGACTCAAAAACAAATTTCATGAATATGCTGTGTAATGCAGTTCACTTCCAGCAGCAGCTGACAGTGGACTTGTGAGCACCTGGGGGTGTCTCTCCAGGCCTGATCCTAGAGAAAGTTATGAAGTGGTCCCTGTGTTTGCCCTGCCCCTTCTCTAGGTACCCATCTAGTATGGCTGGCCTCACCCTCCTGTGTCACTCCTGGCCCCTGGTAAAGAAGAAAAGCCCTAGGGGACATGGTGGCTCTCCTCAGACATTTGAAGGGCTTTCCTATAGAGGTGATCTTGTTTTATATGGCCCCAAAGAGTTGGCTGGCTTGCTTTCATTCATTCATTCATTCACTCATTATTAAGTAAAACCCCACTAAGAGCTAACTCTGTACCAGGTATTATGTTACAAGCTAAGGATTTTGCATTGAACAAAACCAACAGAGAACCTTGTCACTGTGAAGCTTATATTTTAGTAGGGGAGGCAGATGTTAATCCAATACCCTCTTTGTAATTTCTAATCTGGGGGTGGAGGTGGGGTCAGGAAGAAGAAGGAGTTTGGAGAGCTCATTCCAGGTCCTAAGACGAGAAGATGCTCAGCAAGTTGAAGGAAATGAAGAAGGGCACTGTGGCTGGAGTGCTGAGACAGGGCGAGCGGGCCAGACAGGACAGCTGGCCGGGGGTGTGGAAGTGATGGTAAGGAAATTCAGAAGAAGTGAAAGGGTGAAGATGTAGGACCAGCTGGTGGAAATTAAAGTGTGATGGATTTCAGTTCAATGTAGAAAAAAACTGTTTGACAGGAAGAATGGAGTGCTCTGCGGCATACTGTTTCTTTATCACTAATAGTTTGTAAGTAGAGACTTGCTGTCTATATTTCAAGTATCTGGTAAAGAATACACTATCACAGATACCAGATTGGACACCAAATGACCCTTAAGTCTCTGGACCTGGAAGTCTCTGGACATCTCTGGAAGTCTCTTCTACCCTAAGATCCTATGCTGAGGTGGCAGGAAGGCTGACCAGGCTATTGTAGGGATCTGGGTATCAAATAGTGAGGACCCGTGAGACGAAGGACTAAGCTGGCTAAATATGGGAGATGATCACTGAGGAAATGTCCAACCATGGGGGAATGGAGAAGCAGTGCGATAGTGATATAGCAGGGGACTACACAGCACTGTCAGTGATACAGGTATCAATGTGTACAAATCTCAAACGCCAATTGTTCAGAGAAGCTAGTTGCAGGGAGATAGTCACGGTATGGTATACATTTGTGTAAAATTTAAGATCATGCTAAACGGTACTGCATATGGTTTATGACTACATAGTACAAATATAAAAAATAAGCAGGGAGTGTGAACCAAATTATTTAGTGATTGTTTCAAGGGAGAGAGAGATGAAAATGAGATCAAGGAGAGGTACACAGGGGTTTCAACTGTATCTGTAATGTTCATTATATTATTCTTTATTTTTCTGCATCTTGAAGAAATAAGACAAATTAGAGAAGAAATCCAGGTGATTCTTACATACAGCTAGGTTTTGAGAACCAGAGTCAGTGCTTCTCAAAGTTCAGTGTGCGTTTGAATCCTCAGGGGATCTTGTTAAAATGCTGATTCTGTCTCATTAGGTCTGGGGTGGGGCCTGAGGGTCTGCATTTCTAATCAGCTCAGGGAAAAGGACCACTCTGAGTAGCGAGGGTCGGAATGACCTTGGTGTTCTCTAGGATTCTCCCTGCCGACAGGACTGTTCGGAAGTGCCCACTCTGGACAGCATGCCTCCCTTCAGGGTCTGGGTACAGTTGGGGGCAGTCTGGGAATCTCAGGAGAGAAGCTTTGAGAACTTGGGAAGGCACACTTTGGAGAGATTTCTCCAAAGAAGTTAAATCGACAGGCGATCCAGGGAGGTACGCAGCAACATATGTTGTCTGCTGATTTTTTTCCTTAAATACGTTTCTGTTTAACACTTTGTGGTCATGCATGTGCAGGTATCCTGTGGAGCAGTGTTTCCCAAACCAAATGTACTCTGAGCTAGAAATCCCTTCAGTCTTGACATTATAGGAAAGGAGAAGCCAAGGTCGCTAAAGATTAGGGAGGGAGGGAGCAGATGTGTTGACAGTACACTTTGTAGGAATCATTTTCTAGGTAGCAGCTCCCAGGTTTCTGGATGGTGGGTCTTGAACTGAGCAGAGTGACAGGCCTCTCATATCCCAAGATGGCATCTGCTACTCAAGAAGGAGACAAAAGAGGCTGTTGTACAGTTTACCAAATTTGCTATACACAGGTGTGATGTGCTTGCACAAAGTTTTTGTTCCTGTGAAGTCCGATGTCCTTTATATTTTCCCACTGAGCCATAAGTGCTATGACAGCAGGGAGCACACGTCTCAGGTTTAGCACCTGGCCCAGCACCTGGGACCTCACAGGTGCTCAGGAACTGTTTATGGAATGAGTGAATGAATTTCAACTCAGATACAGGTTTTTTTTTAAATTAACCTTTTTGTTTTGAGAGCATAATAGATTCATATGCAGTTAGAAGAAGTAACACAGAGAGATCCCAGGTACCCTTTACCCAGTTTCCCCCAATGGTAACATCTGGCATAACTATAGTAAAGTATCAGTCACAGCCAGGAAATTGTCAGTGATACAATCCATTGGCCTTAGATTTCCCCAGCGTCACATGCAACCTTATCATATGTGTAGGTTCATTTCTCCACCACCACAGATAAGACACAGACATGGCTCCATCACCACAGAGTCCCTTATGCTGCCCTTTTATGACCACACCTACCTCGCTCTATAATTTTGTCATTTCAAGAATGTTGTATAATAGAATCACACAGTAAGTAATCTTTTATGGTTGGCCTTTTCCACTCCACACGATTCCCTGGACATTCATCCAAGTTGTTGTATCTGTCAGTAGTGTGTTCCTTTTCCTGGCTGAGGGATATTCCGTGGTGGGCATGCACCACAGTTCGTTTATCCATTCACCCTTCCAAAGACTTCTAGGCTTTTTCTAGCTTGGGGCTATTATGAATAAAACTGATATGAACATTTGTGTATAGGTATTTGTGAATATATTTTTTCATTTTTCTGGGATAAATGCCCAAGAGTGCAATGCTGGGTCATATGGTAACTGCATATTTAATGTTATAAGAAACTGCCAACTGGTTTCCAAAGAGGCTTGGCTTACCTTGCACATTCCCACCCACAGTCTATATATATATATATTTTTTAAATAAATTTATTTATTTTTATTTTTGGCTGTATTGGGTCTTCGTTGCTGCGTGCAGGCTTTCTCTAGTTGTGGCGAGCGGGGGCTACTCTTCGTTGTGGTGTGCAGGCTTCTCATTGCAGTGGCTTCTCTTGTTGCAGAGCATGGGCTCTGGGCGCGTGGGCTTCAGTAGTTGTGGCGCGTGGGCTCAGTAGTTGTGGCTCGCGGGCTCTAGAGCACAGGCTCAGTAGTTGTGGCGCATGGGCTTAGTTGCTCCGCGGCATGTGGGATCTTCCCAGCAGGGCTCGAACCCGTGTCCCCTGCATTGGCAGGCGGATTCTTAACCACTGCACCACCGGGGAAGCCCCCACCCACAGTCTATAAGTGGTCCAGTTGCTCCATGCCTTCGCCAAAGTTTGGTATGGTTGCTGTTTTTTATTTAGAGATAGAATTCCAAGGGCACTGGTACAGATCATTATTGAAAGGAGCCTTGCAATGAATTACCACAAGACTTTAGTAATAGCAGAGAACCTGGTAAGTTCCAGGGACACCTGTCTTTGTCCAGAAACTTAGTAGATACATAAATACTGTAGGAGGAATGCATTCTAGAATGTTAGAGAAGTGGGGATTAGAATGAGAAAGATGACTGACTAATGGTGGGAGGTAACATTAAATATACCCAAAGATATGTCAGAATATCTAACGGCAGATAGGGGGTGGAGGAGGGAAAGGAGAAAAGGGGGCAGGAACCCACCTGCGTTCAAGTAGAGCAAAGGCCAGCAGAGGTTATCATTAATTCATGACTCATTAATTCAACAAATATTCATGGAGCAGCCTGCTATGAGCCAGGCATTCTGAGACACATGGGACAGGGTCATGAGCGAGGTCGGTAAGGTCCCTGACAGTTAGAATAACCAGCATTTATTTATGTGTCAGGCGTTGTGTTAAGCACCTATGATGTCTTTTAATCCTCCCACAGAGGCAGATGTTATTTTAAGCCCGTGTTACAGATGAGGAAACAAGCTCAGAGAGGATAAGCAACTTGCCTGGGGCCACAGAGCTAGAGTGCCATGGAGCTGACATTCAAATCCAGGCATGTCTGACCACCTTATGGTTGGTGGAACTTGCTAAGGGATGGTAAACTCAAGATCCTGGTACAGAAGCACCTGGTACTGTGACCCCAGAAGCACAGTTGGGGAACAAGATGCTGTCTGGAGCCAGAATCCAGGGGCTCGGATTTCCCGGGACCCTTACACTCTAGAAATCCTCTTGCTTACTTCCTACTTCCTAGTGTCTGAAATCTCTTCAAAAGAGGACAGGATTCTTCCATTTCGTCATTAGAAGTTAATGTATAATTGCAGCTCTGCTTTTTTGTGTCACTTATCTTCAGAAGGAGAGACAACTGCTCCCTTATGTGCAATAAGCTATTCTCGTACCTGTTGTTAGGAGGCCCGGGGCTACTTCCAAGCCTAAATCTGTAGTCTGGCACATTTTTCAGCTTCTCTGTCCCTCAAATAGGGGGATCCCTTCCATCTGTCTATTACAAACTGCTTATCAAGGGGGCGGAGGTGTTGTCCTGGCGCTCCTGACATTGAGCTCTGCTGTCGGTAAGCCTGTTGCTCTTCACAAATTCTCTCTGCTGATGCAGGAGGAGTCCCGTGCTTCCATTGGCTTTAACTCTTCCAGCAGGGCTGGAGTTGACTGAGGCCTGGAATAGTGGGGTCTGGCCAGTTGTTAGGGTCAGTCACTAATCTCTGGGCCACTTGAGTAAGGACCTGTATCACTGAGTTTCAGCTTCCTTTTTTTCCCCTTTCTCAGTTTCCATAACTTCGACTCTTTGGAGGGGGTTGTCCTGCTTTCCGGGTCTCTGACTTACATAATGGTAATTTTTCTAGCCTCTGTGTGGAGCTGGAAATCTTTGCTCTCATCCAGGCCTTCTTTAGAGATTTAACATGATGGTCCTCAGCTCTGTTCATGCTCGCAAAGCGTGATCCAGCATCCTCTCACGTTAATTTACTAAAACAGAAAGAGTTTCTATTTAGAGCCTAGACCACAGTCCCTGTGAAGAACTTGAACCCTCTGATTCTTTTTTGCACCTGCCTTGTTCTGGTGACATGCTGTTGGATCCCAAGTATTTTCTAGGTGAGGTCACACTGCCAACACTTTTAGGGAGGGGATGTCGTGCTGAGCTGTGATGCTGCCCTTAGCCCCACCCTAGGAGGCTGCTTGGCCCCAGGTCTCCCTTTCCACCACAGGGGAAAAAAAGGCATCTTACATTTGGTAGTATATATGAGTCCATGCCACTCTATCACTTTGTCCCAGCTTACCCTTCCCCCTCCCCATGTCCTCAAGTCCATTCTCTACGTCTGCGTTGTAAAGCAATTATACTCCAATAAAGATGTTTTTTTTTTTAAAAAAAAAGGCACCTTATTTAAAATTCTTTAAAAAGTTGGTAATCATGTATGCTGCACGCCCCTTCCCAGGGCTCTCTCTAACAACCGGAGAGGAATTCATACTAATAAAAAGAGCGATAATAATAGCTAACATTTATTGAGTAGTTTTCATGTAATAGATGTTATGCTTAGAATAAATTTTTATCTGCTCTTTTTAGTTTATTCTTTATAACCCTATTAAGTAGGTGATACTATCAACCACATTTTATACATATGGGAACTAATGCCCAGGGAGATTAAGAACCCACATCTGTGACTGAAGCACTTGCCCTTAGGGACTATATGACACCTCCTCCCATTCATGGGAAACTTGATCAAGGCCTTGTCCTTCCTTATAAAAGTGCCGCAGAATGGCTAACAGGTTTCCCAGGGATTCCAGAGTCATCTGGAAGAGCAGTATTTTTCAAAACATTGTCTGTGAACCCCGTGCATCAGAATTCCCACCACTGCTTATTAAAATTGCGGTCAGGCTGAATCACAACCTCTGGGAATAGGGCCAGGGAATCTGCATTTTTAGAAAGCTCCCCCCCCCACCCCCGGGGATTCTGATGGACTCTAATAAACACTGCTATTTTCATTGGCATACTAATCACAGCTTACAGGTAGGCCTGAAACCAGCAAAAGGGATTGGTGAGGCTCTAGGGCAGGGGTTGGGCAGTCTTTCTGTAAAGGGCCAGAGAGTAAATAGTTTGGGCTTTGCAGGCCCTACAGGTCTCTGTTGCAACTCCTCGACTCTGCCATTGAAACCCAAAAGCAGCCACAGACAGCCTATCACCAAAGCGTGTGGCTGTATCCCAATAAAACTTAGTATTCAAAAACAGGCAGTGAGAGGCCAGAGCTTGCTGACCCCCATAGTCATCCTGGCCCACCAGCCCTCTGACAGCCCCTTTTTTGTGGGGCTTATTCTTACACTACTTTCTGTTACCTACAGAGAGCTGTACCCATGAAATTAAAATCACCTGTTGTAACAGGTAAACCTTGAATCTTAGTGGCTTCAAGCAATAAAAGTTCTTTCTCATCTCACAGTCCAGTGAGGGTGTGCCTACTTAGGGTATTCTCTGTGGTCATTTAGGGACCAGGACTCCTTCGTGGTGCGGCTTCACCCCTCTTGGTCCTCACAGCCAGCGGATGAGGAAAGAGAGCAAGGATTATTGATGGGAAATTTGTATGGGCGTCGTCTGGAAGAGGTACCCATCATTTCTACCCACATTTCACTGGCCAGAATTCTTATTGTTTGGGGTCCAGAAACAGTGATTTCTCAAGCCTGTAAGGCCCTTGGTCTCGAGACTCTCTCTAGTCCCTTCTGTCTTTGCTTGAAATCCATCCAGTTCTAGCCCGGGCTTATCTCTTCCTTGAAAAAACCTTGCTAAGGTCAGCCAGTAGGAGCCAGCCCACGGGTTCACTCTGACCTGTCCAGCCACGTTCCTTGGAGCTGCAGGCTCAGAAGGCACAGGTCCACCTCCTCAGTTACTGTAGGTGCAAGTTTTATCACCAGTTTGCTACTCTACAACCTAGATCTCTGTCTCTCCAGCCTCTGAGATGCATTTCCTCCCTGGCTGCTGCCTGCCTGTGAAGCCTGTGCCACGTATTTTAGGTTGTTGCCACGGTAGTAGCACCCCACTGCAAGATACCGACTTCTGTGCTAGTTCAGGTAGCACAGCGGCTTTCACAGGTAAACCCAAACTCTACATGATTAACACAACTAAATGTTTATTTCGTGCTCACAGCATATTCTAATACAGATGTTCTTAAAGGTATGACCTTCCACTTGGGTTTTTCCTTCTTGGAGCTCTGCCTTCCTCTGGGTCCTCATGGTCCTCTCCACCCTGCTGGCTGCAGGGAAGGAGGGCAGGCACTTCCCATGGCATCCCACAGGCACATCACTTTGGTCTGTATTCTCTTGGCCAGAAATCAGTCATATGGTCACAGTCACTGCAAGAGGGGCTAGGAAATGTAGTCTAGTGACAAGCCCCAGAGGAACAGGAAGTAGGTTTTGGTGTGCACGTAGGCACATCTGCCTCTTGGGCCAGGACTGTCTGGACTGATGGAGTACCGTCCGGGGGTTTATCGGGAAGAAGGTCACCAGGTGGCCTGCCTGGGTGCTCACGAGGGACGCTCTCAGGCAGCAGCAGTGAGATCTGAAAGATGTGCAAACATCTTCACAGACGCAACAAACGTTCACTGCATGTCCACCCTGTGCCCAGCAGTGGGCCAGACTCTGGGGACCTGGAGGAGAACAAAACTCCCCTTGGAGCTCGGGGTGACCCCCCTAAACACGACACTTGTGCTGCTGGGTGCCAAGGGGCCAGAGAGCCTGGGGACAGAGGAGGGGAGTGGGGCGGGTTTTTTAACATGGCTGGTTTGAGTGCCTCCTGCCGCCCTAGAAATGCATCCTGTATAGTTCAGCCTGCCAGCCACCATTAGCAAGCACTGTCTCTGCAGTGTATTGGATGAAATGTAATTAGAGGGGAAGAGGGCAGCCGATGGCTGATGTTCTGTTTATCTCTCTCTTGGTTGTTTTCCTAGGAAGTTGTTTTCCCTCTATGAGGCTTCTAAGGAGGTGGCTGCTCCAGGATGTAGGGTCGTCACCCTTTATTGTGTTTGTTTCTGGCTGTTGGCAAAGCTAGGGAGCTGGCACTGTGTCTTGGACCCCCCTCTGTGGTGCTGAGGACGGCACAGGGAGGGACCCAGAGCCCGGCATCCTTGCTTTTTTCATGTTGTTGGCCATTTGGGTTAGAAGCCACTGCTGCTGCGGTTGGTGACTGCGTCATGGGCCTGGCTTAACTGATGAGGTGGGCTGAGGTCTGGGCAGACAGCGCTCAGTCAACAGCCATTGAGCATCGGCTCTGTGCCCGACCTCTGTCCAAGCCCATGGACACTTCCCTCCCCGGAGCCCACTCCCTCTCGGTAACTCGGGGCGCTGGGGAAGGATCTTGAAACTGTTATGTAAGGCAGTGGAAGTATTCTCCAGGAGCGTTTTCAAAAAGGGCTAAGAAAATGGGCATAGAGGACATAGCTAACACTGGAGCAGGCCACGGAGGGAAGTTTTTACATCTCTTTCAGAGATTTTTCGGTAGGAAATCATGTCACTAGAAGCAGGAAGGTAGCCTGGGTAAATATCTAGGACACCCTTCCAAGCTGCATTCATTAATTTGTCACATGGTTTCAGCTAAGGCAGTGAGGACTACAAAAGGTTAAATCTCTCCAATACGATGAACTCAGCCATCCCTGTGAAATGGAGGAAGCGGAATACCATTAGACTCTCTAATCTCATTTCTCCCTTGCTGTCCTTCTTGGAGCCTATCAAATAGTGACGGGGCAGAGAGTCAGTCTCTTTCTGAACGTGCCAACAGGGCTGTAATTTAGAAAATGTAGCCTACCTTTTAAGGAAGGATGAAAAGGTACTAAATGCACCTTTCTTTGCATGTTAGATCCCAAATATTTGGGATATATTAAACACGTAATTCCTGGGGAATTTTATTTTCTGTTTTATTAGAGTATTTGCATGACATATTAGAACCAACTTATTAAAACTGTTTGTATTTGTGGATCTCCAGTGGTTTCATGAGTACTGCTTGAGGTCCTATATATGCCAACTATTCAATAAGATGTGTCTTTTGAATGTGTAACTATGCATTCAAGATGCAAATGCAGTAACAATTTTGCCCTTGTTTTAATTACTCTTCCTCAACAATGCATGTGATTTTTCTTATCTGATTTAAGCCTTTTTTGAGGGGAGGGTGTAGGAAAGTATTAGCTACTGCCATGTAAAAAAAACTAAATATACTTGGAAGTTGGAATTTTACATTTTTCTGTTAGTCCTAGTCTGTTTCCATATTGTCATGTTGTCATAAATTAAAGGGGAGGGCGTGGGGCCTACCAGGATTTTGAAGTTTTTTTTTTTCCCCCTATTTAAAGTTTATGTCTCCTGTATAGCATCCCATAATGCCGGTTATTTTTATGCTGAATATTTGGGACAAAGAGCCTCTCTTAAACGAAAGATAATTGCAAGCTTTGTCCCTTGCCTCAAGTTTACTGCAGGTTTTCCTCTCCTCGTTGGTTATACAAAATGAAATTATAAACCACCAGTAGCCTGGGAGATGTCAATCGATTCCAAATGACTAAATATTTAATTCAATCATTGCCTATACTTCCAGGGATGACTCGGGTGTTTTTCTTCTTACTGAGGGCTCCATGAACGCCCGGCTCTGCAATGGCTGCTGAGGACTGTGTCTGTTGCAAGGAGGCTCCCCTGCAGTGAGGAGCTGGGCAAGCCTGTTCCATAGCAGCCCTTTTTGCAAATGGTAGTGGATTTTTGCAGAAGGTTTGTGGCCAGATCGCTATGTATAATACTGATGAAGCATTTTTGTTCCAGCTCTGTCTCGGAAGACCTAGGCTGTAGACGTGGGGATTTCAGTAGGAAACATTATGGATCTGTGGAGCTGGTAAGTTTACACTGTCTGTTCAGTGGTAGAACATTGATTTTGATTTAGAGAGGATCGCCAAGCTCTTCAGATCTTTTGTTGTATATTTACTGTTAGACCATGTGAGTACAGTATAAGGACTGGATGGGAATGAATGACTATTGAAGGGCTATAATAATTTGATCATCTTTATCTGTGTGTTTTTACTGTTACGTACTTTTAATCTGTGTCTTTCTGTGTGTTAAAACATGTGGCTTGGTATTTTTCTCTGTTAATGGTGTTATATAATTAAATAAAATCATTTATGAATTAAGAAAGGTAGCATTTGTTTTTATGTTATCTTGTTCCTAAAAGTTTCTAAATCTAGTTTTTGAGGTTTAAATATTATTGTAATACATATTCTGAGTTTTCTGTACCTTTGCTCTCTGGGTATGTGATAGGAGTTAGAATATTTATGAGCTCTTTTTTTTCCTGTTAAAAGTATATGTGTTGGGCTAGATAAATGACTGTGATAGGTAATAGATATCTGGAATGAAAATATCCATATTTTCTTTAATGAGAGAGATTGGGGATTGTGTTATGATTTTTTTTTAATTGTATGCTTTCATTTTAAAAGAGGCATAATGAAGGCATATCATAGCCTCAGTTTTTTAAAAGACAGAATTGTGAGTTCTTTTCCCACAAGAAAAGAACAAATTGCATGGAAATTTGAACAGATTTTCAGGAAAATGTGCTCATAAGATTCTCTTGGTTATTAAAACATTAAATTTATTATTTCTGTCTATTTACAAAAACTGAGTTGATGGGATCCATTTGTATAGTACCCAGTTATCCCCGATTAATATAAGCTGCATTCTTGCAGGGTTTAAAAAGTAAAAAAAAATATGCCAGAATCATGTACCAGTAGCATTCTACTTGAATTCAAGCATATATTACAGGTTTGACTGTGTACCTGCCCCAGGTATATTCCTGAAAATATGCATTAAGTAAAAGATTTGGTCCTTGTTCTTAGGGAGCTTACTGTCCTCCAGCTGGGCAGATAAGACATACATAATATATCTAAAGAATGAATTTGGTCACGTAAAAGATGCACTGGCTGATTCAATCAATGCCTGTTCTGTGTGAGTCACTGGTGACACCGTGCCAACTCAGACCACCACCTCTCCTGAAAGAGCGTGTGCATAACTATAATTCAGAGTGGGAATTGGTAAATATTGTGAGAAGCACACAGACAGGGCCTGGTGGGGGTTGGGAAAAGGAGGGAGCAACCCATTCTAGCCAGGCATCTCGGGGAAGCAGCCTGGAAGGCCTTACGGGGGCTGTGGGATGTGGGTTGGTGGCAAGGAAGACAGACAGTAGATATTTGCACACAGCAAGATTCTTGGCAGTGATGATTTGAAGGGCAGCAAGCAAATGGTCCTGCCCAGCAGAGAGTGTAGGGCAGCAGAGCATAGTGGTTACACAACAGCTAGGCTTTGGACTCAGACAGGCCTGCATTCACATACCAGTTCCATCAGTTATTATCTTTGTAAACATCTCTGAACCCCAGGGGTGCCTAAGAGCTTGTGCTCTGAATTCATTCTTGTTTCATCATTTACTAGTTGTATGATCTGGAACTTCTTTGAGCCTCAGTTTTCTCATCTATGAAATGGGGTTTATTAATATTATCTACCTTAGAGGGTTGTCAGGAGGATTAAATGAGATGATGCACGTAAGCACAGTCCCTGTTAACTAGCTATAGCAGCAAAGATGAAATTTGGTAGCAAAAGTAGGACCTTGACTCTTAGGTAAAGACTTGAACGTGATCTAATGAGTATGGAGCTCTGTAAACAATGAGAGTGGTGTCTGGGGGAGACAACGTAGGTGTGTAGGATGAACCCTTTATAGACTTATGGAAATCACAGAATATCAGACTGGGAACGTACTTCAGAGCAGCAGTTTCAAGCTTGAACAGGCATCAGAATCACCTGGAGAGTTTATTAAAACAAATTGCTGGATCCCACCCCCAGAGTTTCAAGTTCAGTAGGTCGGGGTTAACCCAGATTTTGCACTTTCTAACAAGCTCCCAGATGATGTTGATGCCGCTGGTGGCAGGACCACCCTTGAAGAAACCCTGCCTTACTGAATCCTAGACTAGGCATCAGTTATCCCCAGCCTCATGAGGCAGCTCATTGAGCAAAAGTTCTTCAATCCATCTGTTCAGGTTTTTACTCTAGAGCCATGATTTTGTGTGTGTGTGTGTGTGTGTTTATAACTTTTTAAATATTATAAAGTAACTTTTAAATACATTTTAAAATTCCATGTGTAATTTCACCACCTTGAATCAAGTATTTTCATCTCCTTTGGTACCTTCCAATTTTTATAGCTCCAAAGCCATTTCTACATGGCTGTAATCAAATTATACATTTACTTTCGCATTCCTCTTTTTTCATTTAACTGTATTTTGTAACTGTCTTCTTGTCATGTAGTCTTTGAAGTTACCATTTTAATCGGTGCATGATGGCCCAACAAGGTGATAAACAATTATCTGTGGAACAGTTTCCTTCCTTTTGTAAAATCAGGTTGTTTCTAGTTTCCCCGCGTTAGAAATGACATGCGCTAGAGGCTGCAATGGTTGGGAAAGATGCAATGAGCAAGTTCCAGTTTTGCCATCTGAGGATCTCTTGAAATTCTGACTCCAGTGTTTTAGGGAGGAGACATTTTCTCTCGCCTATGAACAGCAGAGTATTATTAAATTAAAAACCATTTTATCGAGGCTTCCCTGGTGGCGCAGTGGTGGAGGGTCCGCCTGCCGTTGTGGGGTACGTGGGTTCGTGCCCCGGTCCGGGAGGATCCCGCATGCCGCGGGGCGGCTGGGCCCGTGAGCCATGGCCGCTGAGCCTGCGCGTCCGGAGCCTGTGCTCTGCAGCGGGAGAGGCCGCAGCGGTGAGAGGCCCGCGTACCGCAAAAAAAAAAAAAAAAAAAAAAATTTTATGCGTCCTAAGTTCATGAGAAAGCGAGTTTAATTTTTCTTACACCTGGTTTGATGAATATTGTTGGGAACCCAATCGATCTTGGGTGTCCTGGAACTCAGACTTTGTAGAGAGGTCCTTAGGATTCTGTAAAATTGAAATTTTAGCATAAACTTCTTCTGACCTTCAGGAAATTAGGTAGAAGTCCTTGTGAAGAAGGATATCGGCCATTCAAATCAGCAATGAGGGCAGATACAGGGGCTTGGTTCCTAGGTTTCAATTGGGTATACATTTGGTGAGAGACTGTGGAGCTCAGATCTCTACTGACTCACAGGAGAGTTTCTCAGTCCTGATTCAACAGCTGTGTGTTGAAGTCTCCCGCCATGGGGCAGGCACGGTGCCGGGCACTGCGGGAGAAGGAAAAAACCAGTTGTTCTGCTCTCCTGGAGCTGGAGATAGTCTACCTTTAGAAACCAACGGCCTCAAACTTTGAGTCTCCAGGCCATGTGTGTCTTAGCTGCCCCAGCTGTGTTCCCTGCCTTAATCAGGGATGGTTTCCTTGCAAAGAAGGGAGATCCACTGGGTCCAGCTCAGGTATAAAGTAATGCATGGAAAGGGTGTGGGTGAATCTCCCCAGAATGCAGTGCAGGAAGCACAGCTGGGCCCCATGTGACTGGGAAGCCATCAAGCAGCTATTCTCATTTCTCTCCAGTCCCTGTGATTTCTCAGCTTCACTCTTCTCTGCGTGTCGATACCAATCTCCTCTCTGCACGCCAGCTTCCCCGAAAACACAGTTGCCTCTCTCCAGTCCATTTTTCCCCAGCAGCGGTGGGTTTTTTTTAATACTTCTTTTTATCATGGTAAAATATACACAACATAAAATTTACCATTTTTAAGTGTACAATTCAGGCCCATTATGTACATCCACAGGGTTATGCAACCATCACCACTATCCACTTTCAGAACATTTTTCATCATCCCAGATAGACACCGTACCCATTAAACAATGACTCCCCATTCCCCCCGCTCCCCAGCCCCTCGCAACCTCTGTTCTATCTTCTGTCTCTCTGAATTTGCCTGTTCTACATATACATGTAAGTGGAATTATACAATTTTTGTCCTTTTGTGTATGATTTATTTCACTTGGTGTAATATTTTCAAGGTTCATCCATGTTGTAGCATGTATCAGAATTTCATTCCTTTTTATGGCTGAATAATGTTTCATCATGTGTATATACCGCATTTTGTTTATTCACCTATTGACGGATGCTTGGGTTGTTTCTACTTTTTAGCTATTGTGGATAATGTTATTGTGAACATTGTTACACAAGTATGTGCTTGAGTCCCTGCTTTTAATTCTTTTGGGTATGTTAACTAGGAGTGGAATTGCTGGATCTTATGGTGATTCTATTTTTAACTTTTTGAGGCACTCTCAAACTAGTCTCAGAGCAGCTGCACCACTTTACATCATTCCCACAGCAGTGCCCCAGGGCTTCAGTTCCTCCACGTTCTCACCAACACTTGTTATTTTCCTTTTTTTTTTTTTTTTAATAGCCATCCTAACAGGTATGAAGTAGTATCTCATTGTTGTTTTGATTTGCCTTTCACTAATGATTAATAATGTTGAGCATCTTTTCATGTGCTTATTGGCCATTTGGAGAAATGGTATTCAAGTCCTTTGCCCATTTTTAAATTGGGTTGTTTGTTTTGTTGTTGTCGCATTTTAGGAGTTCTTAATATAGTCTGGATATTAATCCTTTATCAGATATATATGATTTGCAAATATTTTCACCTATTATGTGGGCTGTACTTTTATTCTGTTGACAATGCCCTTGGATGCACAAAAGTTTTTAAATTTTCATGAAGTCCAGTTTATCTGTTTGTTTCTCTTGTGGCCTGTGCTTTTGGTGTTTGTATCCAAGAAATCATTGCCAAATCCAATGTCATGAAGATTTCCCCTATGTTTTTTTCTAGGAGTTTTATAGTTGCAACTTTTACATTTATGTCTTTGATCCACTTTGAGTTAATTTTTGTATATGGTATAAGGTAAGGGTCCAACTTCATTCTTTTGCATGTGGATGTTCAGTTTACCCGGCATTATTTGTTGAAAGGACTGTCCTTTTCCCAGTGAATGGTCTTGGCATCCTTGTCGAAAATCAATTATGTATACAAGGGTTAATTTCTAGGATTTCTCTTCTGTTTCATTGATTTATATGTCTGTCCTTATGCCAGAGTGATGTTTTAAAATGTTGACAATACAATGTCTTTTCTTTCTTAAATCCCTTCTGTGGCCCATTGCACTGCAAGCCCAGACCTTTAAAATGTTGACAATACAATGTCTTTTCTTTCTTAAATCCCTTCTGTGGCCCATTGCACTGCAAGCCCAGACCTTTTACAAAGCCCTACAAGATCCTGCGTGATCCCTGTTCTACCTTCCTCTCCCACCGTCTCTCATGCTACTCACTGTGCTTCAGTGGCCTGATTTTGGTCTCTAGAACAATTTGAGTTCCTCCCTGTCCTTTGCACTTACTATTCTCTCTTCGAGCTGTTCTCTGACTCAGCATCCTCTTTATTTTCTCAATGGTGTTTATCACAATTGATTTTTTTAAAATATTTATTTGGCTGTACCGGGTCTCAGTTGTGCCACGCGGAATCTTTGTTGCGGCATGCGGGATTTTTTTTAGTTACGGCATGCGGGATCTTTAGTTACTGCATGTGGGATCTAGTTCCCTGACCAGGGATCAGATCTGGGCCCCCTGCATTGGAAGAGCGGAGTCTTAACCACTGGACCACCAGGGAATTCCCACAATTGATATTTATTTGTTTACTAACTACTCTCTCATCCACTAGAGGTGAGGGTGGGAACCATGTCTACCTTATTCATTGTTGGATTTCTAGGCCCTGGCAAGGCCCTGGCACATACAAAGTTCTCATTCACTGTTTTTTATTACTAAATTGATTTCTAGTCCCCCAATCCCCTGGTCTTGCAGCCCTTTCGCCCCTTATAGTCATAGGGTGAAGGGTTCATTCTTGGACCCTAATTTCTTGGATTCAGGTATCTATCCCTGATTCAAACAGTTGAGTTCAGGGTAGTGGGATCATGTGGTATAAACGCGGCCTCCTAGACCCACATCCTCAGCAAAGTTTGTGGATAGGGCAGATTCTCTCTGAAAAGGATATAGAGAAAAATCAGTTTCAAAGAGCATAAGCTGGGAAGGAGGCCTCACATGTGTCTGCAATATTTCCTCTTCTAATAGATGATTTAAAAGCTCAAACTAAAAGCACCTGGCTAAAATGTCATCCTCTGCCAGTGGACTATTATCCCTGACACTTTTTTAATCCCATAAACAATGATATGGATTATAAACTCTCTAAAAATAGGAATCAAGGCTCTTTATTTACCACTGTGTCCCTCATACCAGCCACAATGCTTAGCATTAGTAACTTAGTAAATACTAATTGAATGAATGAATGGTTCGATTTGGTTGGAATTAGAGAGTAGCCTAACCCGTCAAAAATAAAGAGGGAAAAACGAGCTTCTTTGATTCCCCCTCCCCAGTACAGACTCGTCAGCTTGCAGTGCATTCCGTCTGAAACATACGCCGTTTTTTCTTCTTGATGAATTGAAAGTCTGGTCTGTCGTGGCAGCATTCTAAGCAAGGCACAGCTATTACCCCATCGACCATTCTTCTTTACTTTATATCGAAATCTGTCAGGATAAGATTGTTTGTAGTTTTTACTGATCTTTCCTTGGCCTTTGACTCAATGGGTAAGAAACTGCTATGGGCGCCATATGGACCTCTCCGCTGCCCAGCCCAGCTGCTGAGCCTTATATAACCCCACATCTGGATACTTCTGGGGAAGGTCTGGATGAAACAGGGTGGTATATTGTCCATTCCTTTTAAAACTTGTACCCTAATGACTCAAGCCTGCATTTGGATCAGCTGCATGTTCCCCTGGCATATCAGAGAGACACATATAAATGCGACTCTGTGAGGATAGCATGGGTTTGTTATTATGAACTCAGGGTGGCCTCAAAGGACGTCTGGCTGTACTGAGCACAGCCAAAAGAGAGGTTTATCATGAACTTGGTTGGCATCTGCAGATTTTAACATTTGAGGTTTTGACTATGTGAAGATCTTTGAAGTCTGATATGTAGTAATTTGTATTTTTGCTCAGGCACAAACTTGAATTACGCCTGTGGGACTATTGTACAGAAACACGACTCTTGGCTAATGAGTGATTTAGCTAGCTGCCTGCCCAGCATCCCTAATACTCTACAGGGTTGAGTAGGCTTTTTGTTTTCAGAGGCATTTTATGGCAGAATTATATTCTATGTAGTATCACTAAATTGAGAGATGAGTGAAGGTACCAGCATATTTCCCTTAGGAACATCAAAACATCAAGACTTCTACATTCTACAACTAGAATCATAATTTTGGCAGATGTTCTCTGATATTTAACTGTCTTATATTTAAGGCTTTGATAGCTGGTTGACTCATGTAGGTACTGCAAGGTATAACATTCATCTGGAGTTATCGGTGAGTTAACGTGGTTAAAAACTCTGGTGCTCTTTTTAATATTTTTGATGCCTTTGTGGATGATCAGTAATGCCGACATGGAACATTTTCCAGGCTAAAATTATTGCAACCATTTTCGGTAATGTAGAACTTTAAGACCTCACTCAGATAATTATTTATGCATGAGAATGGAACCAGAAATCTTTTATTATGATTATTATTTTATTATTATTATTAGTTTTGCTGTTTACTGAATGCTTACTGTGTACCAGTGACTGGGCTAAATACTTTAGACGCATTTACCTATTTAATCCTCCCAAACGACTATAGGCAGTAGATGTTATTTGATTGCACCACACACTGTGGACGCTCAGAAGACATTTGTGGACATTGAATGGATTCCCGTTTATCAGACGATCTCAGAGAGATCCCACGGCTAGTGAGTGTAGAGGTGACACTTAAGCCCAGGTCTGTCTGACTCCAAGAGCCCCTGTGCTTAATCTCTCAGTCTACGAGCCTGTGCTGTCATAGCTCTGCCACGTATAGGCTGTTTCCTAAGGCAATTGGATTGATTGTTAGAGCAAACATCTCTGCCCTTAATCAATAGCATAGAGTAGCTCTGCTTGAGGTTTTAGCTCAAATACATAATTTGAAACTCTGGTAGGTCCAAATCTTAACAAAAGCTTGATTTTAAGAAGAATGTTCATAAAGAATTACCTAAGAGATGTCCATGCCATAAATGGTTTAAATTTAATTTCTGGATTAGGCCCAACCATAAGGTAGCTGCAAACACTTGGCCTGCCTTTCTTGGCCCCTCTTAGTCTTGCTTTTCTTGATCTGTGCCTTGGTGTTACGCCTTTAACTTGCACTGATGGACAGAGCAGGAAAGAGCCATATGGATCTGGATGGTGCGTCTCTTGCAGGAAGGTCTTAAGGATTTTTCTCAAGGATTTTTCACTGTCTGTCACATAGTGTCTCCTTTAAGAGGGCCTATGAGAAAAGTTTTCCCGGGACCAAAAAGCAGCTTTGTTGTTAACCTTATAGGCAGTAGGAGTCCTCTAAATGGCTGGCTGGGTTTTTTCCTCTTTGCATTGGCCTCTAGGAAGCTCAGGACCCTATTTATGGCTTGCTTCTAACAGCCTTAAAGGACTTTATAACATGCAGCCTAAACTTATTCTCTTGTTTTCAGGTTATTTACCCACACCTAATTTTCCCTTGTTCTGAATTTGTTCTGTATCTAATTTTCTCCTTTGAGTGAGATACATTTCAGTAAGCTGCTTTAAATCTCTTCTAAAGAATAAGGTAGAGCATAAATTAAAAAAAAAAAAAAATCTGTATTCAGCTTCTAGCCCTTAACAGCATATCCTCTGTCCCCCATTGATGGTAGCTTAGTTTATAGAATGGTTTTGACCCTTGTCTCCTCCCTACCCTACTTTTTGATTAGTGCTTTCATGAACTATTTTCCTAAGATCAACAACACCTGGGGAGAATTAGCATCACCTGCCCAGCCGTTTGGTGACCACCTAGAGCACTGAGCCCTGTGTTAATGGTCTGGATAATTGGGGTCCAAAAGTCTTCCAAATCAACTAGCTAAACACACACTGTAATCAGAATACCAGACAAGTCCTCCAACTTTTCCAGGCAAAATCAACCCTGGAAACAGCCATTTCAATGATATTTGGCACCAGCATGCTCTCTAGTTTCAAAACTAGGACTGCAGACGCTCCACTTCCTCCTGGGTAGCGGCGGGCCTGGGTAGCTCACGCTGGGCCCCTCGTGGCTGCACAAGTCTCCCGTTCCTGTGCGGCCCCACGTCCTCCTCCGGGTGACCCTCTCTGCTGCTGCGGTGCCCTCAGCTCAGCTCATGACCACTGGCTCCTACACCTGCTGCTGGAACCCTGGGGTCTTTGTTCTGTGACTCCAGTGGTCTTCACCTGGTGGGATATAGTACTCTGCTGGACTATAAAAATACTTTCAAATTTTGGGCTTCCCTGGTGGCGCAGTGGTTGACAGTCCGCCTGCCGATGCAGGGGACACGGGTTCGTGCCCCGGTCCGGGAAGATCCCACATGCCGCGGAGTGGCTGGGCCCGTGAGCCATGGCCGCTGAGCCTGCGCGTCCGGAGCCTGTAGTCCGCAACGGGAGAGGCCGCAACAGTGAGAGGCCCGCGTACCGGAAAAAAAAAAAACTTTCAAATTTTGATCAATGTACAACAGTTTATATTTTGTGTACGCAGAGCTACAAACTGTTAACATATTGTTTATTGGTTAATTCTTCACAGCAAACCTAGTTTTCTATCTTGATTGTGGTCTCTTGTATACTCTGGAGGTAAAATTCTCAAGTGTGTCTCAAACACCCAGTCTTTCTTAAGTGTCTGCTTGATAATATCCGTTGCCTCTCACAACTTACTTGTGCCAAAGTGACCTCTGCCCTACACCAGGTCCTGTCACGTGCCCAGCTCAACTTTTAGTAAGACAGACCAGGCTCAGTGGTATGTATCGTCAGTTGTAGCAAAAATAAATTTTAAGCTTGATCAAAAATATATAATGTTGGGGACTTCCCTGGTGGTGCAGTGGTTGAGAGTCCGCCTGCCGATGCAGGGACACGGGTTCGTGCCCCGGTCTGGGAAGATCCCACATGCCGCGGAGCGGCTGGGCCCGTGAGCCATGGCCGCTGAGCCTGCGCGTCCAGAGCCTGTGCTCCACAACGGGAGAGGCCACCACAGAGAGAGGCCCGCGTACGACAAAACAAACAAATATATATATATATATATATATATATATAGTGTTGGGACTTCCCTAGTGGCGCAGTGGTTAAGAATCCGCCTACCAATGCTGGGGACATGGGTTCGAGCCCTCGTCCGGGAAGATCCCATGTGCCGCGGAGCAACTAAGCCCATGCACCACAGCTACTGAGCCTGCATGCCACAACTACCAAAGCCCGCATGCCTAGAGCCCATGCTCTGCAACAAGAGAAGCCATCACAACGAGAAGCCTGCGCACCACGATGAAGAGTAGCCCCCGCTCTCCGCAACTAGAGAAAGCCTGCGTGCAGCAACAAAGACCCAGTGCAGCCATAAATAAATAAATAAATTTATTTTAAATATATATATATATAGAATGTTATATACCTTTGTATACTGCTTTTATGAATACAAAATATTTTCAGTTTTCTGAAAGGTATTTTTAAGAACCTGTGTTTACTTCTGAATTCAGGCAGGCCTACCATCAAAAATGTAGTACTTGGCAGCCATGAACACAGACCCAAGAATTTGAAAAACACCCTTTTAGTGCTGTTACCTTGAAAATGAATCTTACTTTTTTGCCAACCTTTCACCATGTGGGCTCTGAACAGTCATAGCTCTTTGTTAGACCCTCAGAACCAAGTCTAATGCTTTTAACTTATTAGCTGCCCTCTGGTAGGCAACTAGGGACAAATTTCCCCGGGGGTATGGGACCCAGAGCATTTGAGGCTTCTTTCGGGTCTGTCTCAGCACCCCTAAGCTGAGACCCTTGTCTTCGGCTTTCTCCTGTCTTGGGGCAAGTCCCTATTTTGTTGGGTACACATCCATTCCGTGGGTTGGAGCAGCTTCACCCTCTTTGTAGGAGAGGAGAATATCTGTGGTTTTAAAATTTGCTCCCCTTTTTTCCCCCACTGGGTGAAGTTAGGGAAAGTCATGCCCAAATCCAGTGTAGCCTCTGCCGTGACTGACTTACCAAAAAGGGCTCCCAGTTTCATGCCACAACGAATATTCTTATTTTTATATTGAACTATTTTACATATTTAATTAAAGCAGTTACTTTGGGTTCCTTTATGTGTAAGAAAAGGATTGTATGCTTTTTGGCCTCAGCTTTTTAATTGGTCTTTCGTGGTTATCACTGTGTTGCAGTCTTTTAAAATATAATCTCAGGCTGTGTTTGCTTAATAGATGTGAAGACTTTTTAATTACGTTGGGAGTACATTGCAGCCACTCTAAATTCTCCTTTTGATCCCCACGATAGTTCCACAAATTCCCTTGCAAATTCGCCTTTGGATGCTTCCCCTTCTTGTTCCCACTGAGCCTGCTCTTGCCAAAGTCACCAGAGACCTTTCTGCTACCAAATCCAGGTGACACGTTTAGTCTTTAGCTCACGGGCCCACTCTGCACATGTGCCCTGTTAAAACTTTCCCCTCCCTTGGCGTCTGCGCCTCTGCTCTCCCGTACTTCTCTTTCTACCTCCCTACGGCACCGTCTCAGCTTCTTTTAGGGAGCTCTTCTCGTCTGCCTGGCCCTTGAATTTGGTTGCTCCTCAGGGTTCTCTTCTCACTCTGTCTGCTCTCCCTCGTCGTCTTTCCTATCCCCATGGCTTCAGGTACTGTCTTTAGGCTGGTGACTCACAGATCCATATATTCTTCCCAGGTCTCTGTCCACAGCATATAGGACCACCTGCCCAAATGTCCACTGGACATTGCCATGGGCAGTTGAACCTTAAAACGCCCACTACGGAACTCACCGTCGTTGCTCTTTGCCCACCCACACCACTGGGTAAATGGCTCTACCTTTCCTTCCGTTGCTAATATCAGAAACCAGGAGCTCACCCATAGCCCACATCCAGTCTCTTACCAAATCCTGTTGGTTATATGTTCTCCACAGATTTCATGGGTAAGTTGCTTTTATTCACATGGATGTGCACTCACAATGCCAGACAGTCTTTTGAGGAGATGATAGATAGACAGATAGATAGATAGATAGATAGACATATATTCGTATATATATGTATGCATGGAAATATGTATTATGTATATGTACTAATATAAATTTCACAACTACCTGATGGGGTATAGATACTTTTGTTACCCTCATTTTATAGATGAGGTAACTGAAGTTCAAAGAGATTAACTTGTCCAAAGTCACACAACTAGTAAGTTACAGAGCTTGTCCCCCTGTCTTATGCACAGTAGGTTGTAGTTATTTAAAAGTTCTGTGATCTCCCCATTGTTATAGGCTGCGCTCCAATGCCCCTCATACCTTACGGCGCATAAAAATCACTTGAGGAATTTGTTTAACATTCAGGCTCTGATTTGACATGTCTGGAGTGAACCAAATAGTGTGCATTTTTTTTACAAGCTTCCATTGTGAAAGTGACTTTTAATTCCTTATATGTTTCTCATTTGATCTCTTAAGGAGATAGGAATAGGAAAAGGACAGGCGTGTTTGCTTCTATGAACTCCCTTTTTGGAGTGACATTTGTGTCATTTCCTCCTTCTCTGAGCTTCCGGCAGTTTTTCTTGGTCTCCCTGACTTCTCAAAGATTCCATTCAACAAGTTTTGATAAGAACATCCAGTTTGTCAGAATTCTCAGCTGTAGTTAACCTGATTCTGGGGGATGATTTCCTTAATGCTACAAAGAGTACTTTCCCAAATGTCCCACTCTGTCAGCATCATACTTATGCTTTCAAACAAATAACAACAACAACAACAAAACAACAACAAAAAGCCAAAGCCTTCACATCTCTCCTTTGCTTATGGAATAGAGCTTTTAGCTTTCCAAAAATGCCTCCAACCAATCTTTGGAGCCTTCACGCCTCTGGCCCATGATCCAGCCAAATAGGCCTTTACTCACCGTCACCCAGGCCTCTGGGACTTTTTTATGCCTCTCAGTCCTTCTAAAATGCCTTCTTGAAATACGCCTCTACCAGGGCTGTTTTCCATGTAGCCTTACCTGATTCCCCTATGGGAAAATCATCTTTCACTCTTTAGAACCCTGCAATTCTTTGCATTTCTCTATGGCACCTGTCATATTTTACACTGAAATTATTTGTGTGCATTTCTTATACCTTTTCAGTGGGCAGAACTCATGGTTCTTTTTAGTTGTATCCCCAGTGGTATCTAGCTCACTGCCAAATGTCTATGTATTAGCTAAAAGATCAATTTTGCTAAAAATCTGGTGTCTGATCAATTTTTTTCTTTTCTTAAATTTTTATATTACTTTCCAGCCTCTGTGTGTGTATGTGCACATGCATGCCGATATACTTTTAAACATACTTTTCTGATTATAAAAGGAATACATGCTCATTATAGAAAATTTGATATACAGTGAAAAAGCACTAGAAAATTAAATTAGTCTGTAATCCTACCACCTATGGATAATCACTATTAAGATTTAGTGTGTCCCTTTAGTAATTAAATTTATATACAAAACAGTTTTATAATTTTTTTGTGCTTCTTTACTTAAAAACAAAGTAGCCTCTTTTTGAAGACATAGATACTCTTCCGCAAACAACTTTGTCTTCTTCCATCTAAATCTCTTATTTCTTCTGTATGTCTGATTGGCTACGCACTGGCTAGGACTCCAGAACCATAGTAAATATCATGGTTGCAGGCATCCTTCTCCTGCAATTCCAGGTAAGTTTTTTAGGCAGTATGTGAGGGTTATCTTTTCTCAATCATTGTGTGTCTGAGAATGTCTTGAGCTATGCCTTCCATAAGAGCAGCTTGGTTGGTTTTTAAATTTCTGAGTCATCACCTTTCTCTCTTAAAAATTCACATGTTGGGGACTTCCCTGGTGGCACAGTGGTTACGAATCCACCTGCCAATGCAGGGGACACAGGTTCGATCCCTGGTCCGGGAAGATCCCACATGCCGTGGAGCAACTAAACCCACGTCCCACAATTACTGAGCCTGTGCTGTAGAGCCTGAAAGCCACATCTGCTGAGCCTGCGTGCCACAACTACTGAAGCCCACGTGCCTAGAGCCCGTGCTCTGCAACAAGAGAAGCCATTGCAATGAGAAGCCCGCGCACCACGACGAAGAGTAGCCCCCACTCGCCACAACTAGAGAAAGCCCGCACGCAGCAACGAAGACCCAATGCAGCCGAAAATAAATAAATAAATTTATTTTTCAAAAAAATTCACAAATTTTGATCTGTTACTGTATTGTTTTCCTAGGCCTGCCGTAACAAATTACCACAAACTGAATGGCTTAAAGCAACAGAAATTTATTCTCTCGTAGTTCTGGAGGCTAGAAGTCTGAAGTCAAGATGTTGGCAGGGCCACACTCCCTCTGAAGGTTCGAGGGAGAAATCCTCCCTTGCCTCTTCCAGGTTCCATGGTTACTAGCAATCCCTGACATCCTTTGGCTTGTAGCTGCATCACTCCAATCTCTGCTTCCCATGGCCTCCTGACCTGCATTTCTGTAACTGTGTCTCCCTCTTTTCTCTTATAAAGACACCAGCCATTGGACTTAGGTCCCACCCTAATTCAGTGACCTCATCTTAACTTATTTAATTACATCTACAAAGGCCCTCTTTGCAAATAAGAGCGCATTCTGAGGTTCCAGGTGGATGTAAAGTGGCGGCAGGGGGCGGGGAACACCATTCAAGCCAGTACAGTTACTTTCTGCCCTTTAGTGTTCAGAAAGAAGCCTGAGACAGTTTAGTTTATTTTCTTTCTCGGAAACCTTTTCTGCCTGGATCTGTCTCAAACCTTCTTCTTTATTCTTTTATTTTAAAAATGTTTCCCATAGTTTCTCTGTGTCTTTCTCTTCTCGCCAATTTTTCCCAAAATATTGCATCTTTGCAAATCTTGGACCCAGGTCTTACGTCACGGATGAATATTTTCTTCAGATATATCTTTGATTATTGCTCATTTTTTCCCCTTGAAACGATAAGGAAGATCTTTTTTCTGTCCTCTGTAGCTGTCTTTTCTTTCTCATTATTTTCATTTTGTTTTGTGCCTTTTCATTTTGGAAAGGCATCTCAAATGATAAACATCCTACTATCTCTGTTTTCTACAGTAAATGTTTTGCTTTCCTCCTCCAATGAGGATTTTAATCCTACATTTGCATATTTTGTCCTCTTTTATCTTGCCCGCTTCCACAAGCTTTATACGCTTGTTGCAAAAATTGTCTTCTGTCTTATTGAGGACAACAACTGCTTTTCTAAACTTTTATTTTGGTTTCATAGTAAAAAACGATGAGCTTCCTTTTTTAGTTTTCAGGATCATATGTAGCTTTTTTTTTTTTTTCATAACTCCCATGTTGGTGATTTTTTTTTTCCTTTTTACAGAATCTTCAAACAAAAACAAAGAGCTATTCAGACCTTGTATTTTCAACAGACAGAATGTACAATGGCCTGAGCCCTCATTGTCCTTTTGGGTACTGCAGCTTCTCTGAACCAAACATCTGGATGGCCAGTGGTTGTGCAAAGCTCCCTGATCAATATCCAGAATCTAGCTAGCGTTTATCTTGTAAAGCTCTGCTGGAATGAGATAGGATGTTCTCTGTGCTTGGCTTTTTGCTGCTCTGAATGAGTAGCTCTAGAATTTATACATATAGTCAGGACTTAGGGGGCTCCAGGTAGCAGTCTGGTTGGAAGAGGAGTATTAAAGTAATGTTTGCTTAGCTCTTTACATAAGCTTGAGAAAATACCATCTGTGTAGATTAAAGAACAGGATGGAGATTAAGAAAGTTATATCTCCCCCCATCCCAACCACACTTTGGTGCGCCCAGCAGCTTGGCATATTGACAAAACCATGTTCCCCAGGGTGCTCTGCTACCAGGACCCTTCCGGTCTGTCTCCCTACCTATGGCACGTTGCTTATGAAGACTGCATTTTCTAACGTGGACTTTGTCTCCCTCCCTCCCCACATCTTGCCCAATGTGTTCTTGGAGAGAAGAAGAGGTGCTGGAATGGCTGGGGCTACCTTAAGATGCAGTACCCGTGCAGTAAAAGGATGATGCCCGATGTTTTATTGTTATTCTTCATATAGACCCAGTGTTTCTTAGCCCAAAGGAGGTGGTGAAGAGAAAAATAAACTGCCATCCAGCTTTCTGTAATGACCACAGATTTGCTCTGTTTTGAGCAACAAAGTCAGTGACCAAATATGTTTCCCAGTTCTTTTCTCCATTGGCCATACAGTAGGTAGAAAATGTCCTGATATTTTGGCCATTGGGTGATCAATCAGTCTTCAGACTCATGAATTGTCATCTTTTGTGCTGAATCTTCACAAATATTTTACTGGGAATTTGAGTATCAGGGACTAGTCAGATATTATTTTAATGAAGAAACCAAGATGGATAGCATTTGAGATGGAGGGTTAGATGACAGTACTCATCCTGACTTGCCTCAGATTTCTCAGTAGAATAGGTGGAGAAGTCATTGCTTGGAAGAAAAGGTGTTTCCGGAGTGGCGATTTGGTGATTGACAAGTCAGGGCCAAGATGGGACATGTAATGGGAAGTGAAAAAGGAATGGATAAAAGAACTGGGGAGTGGTAGTGAAGATCTAGCCATGGTCAAGAAGCATGAGCTTGGCGTAGGCCTAGTCATATGGAAACATGTCTCTTTGAACACAGAAGGGAAGCATGAGGGTTTACTTGGTAGGAGGTGATTGAAAACTGGGACTTGACTTGGTGGGCTTGAGTAGAACTCAACAGTACGAAGGTCTATGTGTTAGTAAATGCAGTGTTGGTGTGATTAACCACAGATCCCCAGCTAGAATGTGTACCGGAAAGAGCCAGTGTGGGTTATAAGTCAGGTACTCTGATGACAAATCTATACCAGTGTGGGTGAGAGCAGGTTTGGGGTCTTAGTAGTGGATGACAAAGCCATGGAGTTAAGTGAGGTCATTAGATTTGAGACAGCTGAAGGACGTGAGCTCAAGACATCAGATAAATCATTGTGATGGACGTTGAGTTTGCTGAGGATGTTGGCCAGAGATGTGGATGATAAGTCTGAGCCCAGATCCGAGGCCTTGGTTGTTCTTTAGCCAACAATTATCTTCCTAGCTGGAGAATCTTCTAACCAATTCAGGTTCTCTGACATGTGCCCTGGCGCTCAGCACTCCAGCTGCCCAACCTCCCAAATCTTTTCTCCACCCCATGGCACAGGGAGAAGAGGATGTAGGTGAAGAGTGGGAGGAAGAAAACATCTCCTCTGGTCCCCGTCTCCACTCCCTTGCCTCTCGCTGCAGACAGCGGAAGTGAACCAGACTGACCAGGAGAAGTGAACCAGGGGCCCGGGAGCAGTACTTGCCAGTCAGGGGATGGCTTATTCCACCCATGTTCAGGCCTTATCTCCCCACCTTTTTTTGATGGAAACATTTTAACTTTCTTTCTTCCTTTCTGAGCCATGCTTTCTAAGTCAGGGGTATGGCTGTGTGTCAGGGTGTCTACATGTCTGTGATTTGCATATGCAAATGGTCTCCTTGACCAGTATTTATAGTTTTAAAAATCTACTTATGTTGGAAATCATTTCTCAAAGGTCCTGTACATCTTCCAGAATAAATTGCATTATAGCGACAAAACCTTTGCTCCCCAAGGCAGAGTTGTCCCTCCAGCCTCTGACTGCCCCCAGTGCCCCATCCTTACTTCTGTGCTGTGGCATTTAACCAGGTTATGTGTGATTTATCTGTTTACATGTGTGTGTGTCTCTCTCCCAGTAGGCTCTGTGCTCCTCCAGGGTAGGGATCATGTTGCATTTGTCTTTTTAATTCCAGCAGTTAGTACAGACCCTGAGAAATTAGTTCTCAATAATATCGGAAGAGTGACAAATGTTTAAACAGACCTTCCAAGAGTGTAAATGCAGCACTGAAATGGTTTAACCATACTAACAATAGTCATGGCATTTTATATTAATCATTGTCATATTATTATTAAAATACATATTGTTATAACATGACTGAGCACTTCCTATGTCCAGAAACTATTCTAGGCTCATTCCATGTTTTATATTATTTTATCACTTTTTTTTTTTTGCGGTACGTGGGCCTCTTACTGTTGTGGCCTCTCCCGTTGCGGAGCACAGGTTCCAGACGCGCAGGCTCAGCGGCCATGGCTCACGGGCCCAGCCGCTCCTCGGCATGTGGGATCTTCCCGGACCGGGGCACGAACCCGTGTCCCCTGCATCGGCAGGCGGACTCTCAACCACTGCGCCACCAGGGAAGCCCTTGTTTTATATTACTGAATCCTCTCCACAAGCCTAAAAGTGGCTACAATCATTTTCCTCATTTTAGAGATAGGGAAAATGAAATTTAGAGAGGAAAAATTAAGTGATTTGCCCAAGGTCACACAGTAAGTGTGGAACTGAGATTTGAACCTGATCAGTTGGGTGCCAAAACCCACACTTGTAACCACTCATTTTAAAGGGAGGAGATAGGGGCGGGGGATGGAAATCTGAAATATTATTTTTAAAGATATAATTTACACAAATTTTAAAAGATTTTTTTCCTAAGTTAAAATACTGTTTCTGTGACTACCTGAATGCCAAGTACCCAGTGCATGATAAGCAGAGATCGCAGGGATCCTAGTGCTGCTTAAGGTATGGAAACAGACACCAGCCCAAAGAAACAAAGCAATTCAGTAGAGAGGAAAGAGCCTTTTGTTTTTGAAAATTTATGTATTTGTATTAATTTAGGAAATATTCTCATCTAATTGCCTCTAATATTAAACTAATAATACTTTTATTTACAGTAGTTAATGAATAACACTTTATTCTTCCTTTTTAAATTTTTTCTTTTACATTAATTTGTTAAATCATACAGATGGATATTATTGCTTAGATATTACTTTTTCCCAGAAATAAAACATCTAAGGCACTGAACACTGTTTAGTGTTAAATGAATCAGTTACAGTTTGGCTGAAATTAGAAAGCCTCTACTCCAGATATTAAATTACATGAATTTCCACCGTTTTTAGTGTATTTAACTAACTGAAGGTGTTTCAGCCTGAGAAACTTAATGGATCTTGGTCACACAGAGTTGCATCAAGGACCAGCATGTGACAGTCCTGTCCAGTAGAACTTTCCGTGACTGTGGAAATTTGTCATTTGCTCTGTCCAGTGTAGCCATCACCTGTGGCTACTGAACACTTAAAATACAGACAGCGCAACAGAGGAACTGAGTGTTTTTTATTTTATCTCAATTAATTTAAAATTATATTTAAATGGGGCTAGTGGCTCCAGTATTGACCAATGCAGGAACTCTAAAGGAATTCCTCACAGGACCAGGCAGATCCTAACCAAGTGATGATTTGATTTGCTTTTTCCCTTTTCTCTCTTGGGCGCAGTCCTCCTCAGTACCGATCCTTTGGCGTATGACCAGGTTAGAAACGTTAGACAAAATAAAATAACGTAAAAATCATGTCCTTTTTTCTTAGCATTACTGATGTTAAATATATGTTAATTCCCTTCCCCTGAACTTCTGCACCAAAACAAACTCAGAAGAATTCTGCTATTTGTATCTTCTGTAGGGAAACTCTCCCTTGTGTTCCTGGTGAGTGAGGGTGTGGCTGGCAGGTGGAAATGGGGCCCTTCCCCTCCTTGAAGACCCTCTGAGCCAGGACTGCCTCTGTGGGGTGTTGTTCTGACAACCTCTCCAGTTCTACAGTTATTGGTGTATTCAGGTTTCTTCTTCTCCCTAAAAGAATCTTCATTATGTATATTTTCCTAGAAAATTTCCATTTCACTGAAGTTTTTGGTAATAGTCGCATAGTCTCACATGGTATTCTCTCACACTTTTAAAAATCTCTTTTCTTCTTAGCAACTATATTTTCTTTATTATCACTCTGTGTATTTGCGTTTGTCTTTGATTTTTATTTATTTCTTTATTTTATAGAAATATAGTTGATTTACATTATTGTGTTAGTTTCAGGTGTACAGCAAAGTGATTCAGTTATATATATGTGTATATATACACATTTATGTATATACAGGTATATATATATTTTTTCAGATTCTTTTTCATTATAAGTTACTACGAGATATTGAATATAGTTCCCTGTGCTATACAGTAAGTCCTTGTTGTTTATCTATTTTATACATGGTAGTGTGTATCTGTTAATCCCAAACTCCTAATTTATAAAAATATGGAATGCTTCACAAATTTGCATGTCATCCTTGCTTAGGGGCCATGCTAATCTTCTCTGAATCGTTCTAATTTTAGTATACATGCTGCCAAAGCGAGCACTCTTTGCTTTTTAGAATCAGACTTGCTGGCCATCTCTTGGATGTCAATTCTACTGCCTTTATAAATCTGTAATTTCTGCTCTGATCTTTTATTGATTCCTCCCCGCTGCTTTCCTTGGGTGTATTTCATTGTTCTTTTTGTACCTTCTAGCAGTTAATGCTTTAGTTCATTGTTTTTATTCTTTCTTATTTAATGACAAAATCATTTAAGGATATGAATTTTCCTGTAAATACAGCATCTATTGCATTATCTGTTTTGATAGGTACTGTTCTTGTTGATGTCTGGATAGTGTCCAATTTTAGTTTTCCTACTTGACCCAAGAGTTTTTTCAGATGTATATTTTAAAATTTCCCACTTTTTTATCCTTTTGACCCTAATTTCTCATTCAGTTGCACTATACTAAAAAAATCATCTGTATAGTTTCTGTTTTGCAGAATTTATTCATGCTTGCTTTTATCCAATATTTGATCAGCTTTTTAAACTTTAATAGATTTTCTTAAAAGGTATGTATTCTCTGTTTGTACCTTGATAAATTCAGTGTATGTCTATTAAATCATGCTTATTAATTTTATTATTTGATTCCTCTATAATTCCTTACTATTTCTTGCCTTGACCTATCAGAGAGAAATATACTAAAATCCCCCATTATAATTATAATTTTAGAAACTCCATCTATTTATAAGAGTTTTGTTTTATAATGAGTGCCTATAATTATTATATTTGGGGAGTGAGTAGATCTATCTATCCATGTACCATAACTTTTTTTTTTTTTTTTTTGTGGTACGCGGGCCTCTCACTGCTGTGGCCTCTCCCATTGCGGAGCACAGGCTCCGGATGCGCAGGCTCAGTGGCCATGGCTCACGGGCCCAGCCGCTCCGCGGCATGTGGGATCCTCCCGAACCGGGGCACGAACCCGTGTCCCCTGCATTGGCAGGCGGACTCTCAACCACTGCGCCACCAGGGAAGCCCCTGTAACTTTTTTAATGATATTTTTTTCCTAAGTTCTACATCTGATTTTATTATTCCCTCACCATTTTCTCCCCAACTTACCATGAATATTTTTTACTTTGCCTTTCTTTTTCAGGATTATCTTATTGTATTTATTGTATTGTTTTATTTTATTATCTCTTGCAGCTAGTTGGATTTCATTTGTATTTCCAATCCTTGAGTCTTTCTTCCTTTAATAGAGGAGTGTAGCCCATTGATATTTATTGTAATTATCTGTGCTGTTCTCTCCAATGACCTCTAGGAGGTGTTCCAGACTCCCCATTATCCACTTCCTCATTTTACCCCTCTCCCTCACTCCATCCTTTAGGAGTACAGATCTGGACTGATCAGATAAAAAATATCTTACTGATCACTGAACTCCTGGGTAGGCAGAGCACTTGCAAAGGTCAGAGCACATGTGGGAATGTCCTTTTTGGACATTTCTCCTGAAGAATAACAAAGGGCCAGGTATACTCCTGTGTGAGGAGACTGCCTGACTCCCTCCTCTCTGCTGGCTTTGGAGGGGTGAGATCTCAGATTGCCTTGCTCTCTACTTTGTTTCTAAACCTTTCGGGCTGGTCTGCAGTAAATAAAGGCATTCTCTAGTTGTGGTCTAGCTCATTAGTAGGGGACCTTACCAGAGGGTAGTTGGTCTATGGAATGATTTGGTTGGCCTTGGGTTCTCTGCCCAAAGACCATCTTAACACCCCAGTCCATTATTCCTTGCATTTTTCTCAGGTATGTCCTCTGTGTTTTTGATAATCATTTTCCTCTATTTATCTCAAACTGATATTCTAATCTACTCTTTTGGGGGTATTTTCTTCTCACTGTCTAATTTTGAATTCACTGTGGTCACTGTGAAATGTGGTCTACATTTCAAAATTCAGAAACCATGCTTTTACATCAGAAAGCTGATCACAGATTGTTCCATATTCATAGATCAAGTATCCTCCCAAATTATTACAATTAATGATGGCCTAAAATTTCCTTGTGCTTTTTGTAGTAAATTATATTTCCTAGAACATTTGCTCATATACCTCAAGTCAGTTTCCACATTTTAAATTATGGACTTGTCATAGGTTTAATGATTTTTTCTTTGTTCTTCCTTGTAGGGTATGTTATAGGGTATATAGTTGGCTTAGAACATCAAAATGCAGTTAAAAACAAGTGTATTTCTCTGTCACATTGAGCCAAGCATTTTAAGTTGTTGGGTGGCTGTGCCCCACACATTCAGGCTTGGGATGAACCCACTGTCTTCAATATGGACTTCGAGGTGTCTCTGGTCATTGAGGTTTAACCAGTGGAGGGAAAGAGCATGTGTGGGGGCACCTCCCCTCTCTAAAGGGCTGGGATCCCTGCATGCCCCTGGGACTTTGACCCACCTGCAAGTGGGGAGATGAAGTCAAATGGCCACCTTGAGGGAACTGTGGTCTAGCCATGTGTCCGGCTACAATTCCATTACCGTGGAAGATGGTGAGGATGGATTTTGGTGGCAACCAGAACTCTGTACCACGTGGAAAGAGTCGGAGGAGAGGGCTTCTTGGTTGTGCAGTACTGGACATTCAGATGGGTTCTAGTAGACATTGTGTCATTCCTGAGTCAAATCTCCTTCCAACAAAGGGAAGAGTTTATAGATTTTTAATAGTTTTAATTGGCCAGATCAAAGGCTTATGAGGAATAATAGAAAGAAAACTACTGATAGAAACAGCTTCTCTGCTGTGTTAAAAGGATATTTTCTTCCTGGAGTGTTATTTTTTTCAGCCCCTCGTTCGCTGGAGCACTGTCCGCTTTCACATCAGGTGGTGAGCCAGTCCTCATCAGCACCAGCCTCCACGGCACCCTCTGGTTTATTTAGCCAGCTGCCCGAGCCAGCTGGGGGTTGGGGGGTGCGGGGCAGGGGAGCCCTGGGGCTGCCATTCCACTTGCCAGCGAGAGTCACTTCCCCAGTGTGACTGGTAGATCTCTTTCCCACCTACTGCCCGAATACCCACCTTCACCTCAGACAGGCCCTGCCAGCATGAGCTCAGCAGTGTTAGTTTGACCTTAGTTGGACTAAGTTACTACTCAGGCTGCCTTTCCCTTGCAAATGGTGATTCAAGTGATTTGGTCCGTCCTTCACCTTGGTCTTTCTTTCATCACAGACCTGGTAGAATCTCTTTGAAATTTCTTGGGTGAGTAATGAACCTTCTTGGTTTCCGGGGCTAGAGTAGATCTTTCCCCCAGTCTTATATCCCTTTGGTCATTTCCACAGGGATTTGGCATTCATCTGTTCATGGATTTCTTGTGTAATAAATATTTAGTGAGTATCAATACTATGTCAGGCAGTGAGCATAGCTCTGGGGATGCAGTGGTGAGAAAACCATCATCTTCCTGGAGCTTCTCAGTGAGAGTGGAGGGGGTGCGTGAGGAGAGACAGGCATGAATCAGGTGATGGCACAAAGGAATGGCAATCAGGACACTGAGGCCCTCTCTGAGACTTGCAGTGGGAGCTTTTCCCGGGCAGTGAGGTCAAGGAAGGTGTCTGAGCAATGGCGGCTGTGGTGAAATTGAATGATAAGGAGTTCATGAGGGGAAGCGGGGAGAGCAAGACCTTCCAGGTGAGGGGGTCCCGTGCGTGCATGTCCTCTGGTGGGAAGGAGGGGGATGCCAGGATAGAGATGGGATCGTGGGACAATCAGATTCGCAGTTGCCAAAATCCCGTGCGCTTTGATGTGAAGAGTGGTTTGGAGAGAAGCGATGGTGGGTGGATGCACAGGCCAGTTAGGAGATGGTTGCAGTCACCCAGGGGAGAGATGACAGTGACCTGATGGAGATGGTGGTGGTGGCGACGGTGACGGTGATAGAGTTAAACATGTTAGACTAAGGCAGGAGGTCAGGGTCTTCATGGATTTTGTGATTATAGTTCAGAGGGAGCTAAATTCTTTCTAACCATCAAATCATTAAACATGTCCTTCCTTTCTTCTTCTTGAACCTTTCTATCAAGATAAGCGATAAACTTCTTGTTCTAATCTCAGCAAAGGAAAATGGAATCATAGCCTGTGCCTAGCAGTGTCTGGAATATAGTCCACCACTATTTATACTTGTTATGTGAATGGATGACTGAATCAGTGAATGATGGTCAGCTCTTCTCCCAAGCCTTTAAGTCCTGCATGAGACTGGCTATAGTGAGGACTATATTTACCAACCTCTAATACAGGGATGTGTGTGTCACCCTCTCTCTTTATACGCCTATGGCAGACATTAGTAATCGATTGCGGCTCCTGGCAACAACGTGTGACAGTACACATGGAGTATTGCCAACCAGGGAAACCCTTCTCAGTCTTGGTGTCCAGAGGTAGATCTGATACCGTGTGACCCAAAGCACCCACCATACTCTGCTATGTGGCTCAAAGTCCCCAAGCAAACAGACACTCATGCAGGACATTCCCAGGGCTTAGAGATCACCTAGCAGGAGCTGAGAGCAAAGGTCAGACCTCTCTTTGGGCAAATTAAATTCTTTGCTCTGTAGCCTCTATTGCCCATCTTCAGTCTATCAACAGTGTAATGATCTGATGATATAAAAGCTAAACACATAAAAATCTTCGTAATTGTTTTTAGAAATTATTTTGCAGGATATAGGTTAGGTATACATATAAGTTAGGACCTTATCATGGACATTCCATGGAGGAGGGTTAAGTAGGGTAGTGGCCAGATGAGGATAACAGGCTTCCGGAACCTGACTGCCTGTGTTCACATCCCAGGCCCACCACTGACTTAGATGTAACCTTGCCTAGTTATTTTAACCTTTCTCTGCCTCAGTTTCCTCACTCATAAATGAGAATAATGATAGTACCTACTTTGTGTTGTTTTTATGAGAATTAAATGAGATAACACATGTTAAGGCCAGAGGAGTACATGGCATGTAGAAGCTCTCGATAAATATTAGATACTATTATTTTTGTATTTATCACGGGAAAAGTTTATCAATCTTTTTCAAACAATTTTCCTTAGGAAAAGTTGTAGAGTTTTTCCCTGAAATTTTTCCATTTATTTTCACACTTTCATATCTCTGAAACACGAGTAAAAATACGAGATAATCATTCTTAAGAAATTGTGTATCATTTTACTGGGTAAGACTTGAGAAGTGCCCCTCTGGGCAAGTGTGTTCTAATGGGATTTCTGGGATATGGAAATTGTTGGCAGATCTTTGCTGCAAATTTGTGGGCAGATTTAAAAGGTTAAAAAAAGACATGTCATTTTCCTAAGTTGCTACTGAGAAATCTAGAAGATTTAGGAGAAAGTAAGTTAAATCTTGAGTCAGTGATTTTAGGACTGATGCACCAAGCACTGATTTCTTTTTAACTCATCTCTTTTTAGCACCGAGCTCCTTGAATGGAGACTGCCTATTTGCAAGCATCGCATTGCTGGAGCTAAAATACAGTCTGGCAGCCTTGGAAGGGACTAATTGGCCTTTTGGAAACTGTTTGAAACTGAATGAAGTACAGGAGCTTTCTGTGATGTTAGTAGAGCCTTGAGTTTCTGCCAGCCATTAATTGTGTTTTAGGCTTTCCTGTGAAGGCAGCTGAACTTGAGACTCGGCTTTCGGTGTTGCCATCTGTGAGCTACGCTTGTCCGCGTGTGACGTGGGTTAAGCTTGTAGGGAGCATCACCTCAATGCTTCAGTATTGGAATAAGTTCAAATTTAGATTTGATGCTCTTGTTTTCCACTCTTACGGGTTAGGTGTTCCTCACCCTTCAGCTTCCTAAAGACTGTGGGGCCCACCTGTACGAGGGCGTGGCTGATAGAGCTTCCAAGACTGTTAGCTCTAAGCTGGGCCCTCCAGCTCTCACTGGATTTGACTTACTCGTAGGCAGATACAGACAGATGGAAGGGGCGTTGCAAATGGTGACCCAGATTCCTAACTGAGTGCTCTTTTGTCCCCCAGCTTATCTCTAGTGATGCCGATGGAGCCATCCAAAGGGCTGGAAGGTTCAGAGTGGAAAATGGCTCTTCAGATGAGGTAAGGAAGTCTGTGTCAGCACCAAGCCCACAATCATGGTGCCTGTGATACAGCCGTGAGCAGCTTGTGACCCTCTTTCCCACAGAAGACCTGCCTAAGTGGAGCCCAGGAAGGGGTCAGAGGGGCTCTTCAGAGTTTTGCTTGAAGCAAACAGGAAGGGAAAGTGCCATCATTCTTTGTATGGAAGGTGCTATTAATAGAGTGACGCATACCCTTTGAAAGATCTGTAATAAAGCCAGGTAGACACATGAAGGTGGTCTGTCAGCAATGGGACCGAAGACAAATTCACAGCCACAGCACCCTTTGTGAATGGCCCCTGGAACCCTAGCTCTTACCCTTTGCCGGGCTTGTAGGCTTGGAACTGCCGTGTGAGCAATGTCAGGGTCCAGGAGAGAGATGCAACAATTTACTTTGATTATAAAATGTCATCTTTATTCAGAGAAGACACCAAGAAAGGAGGCCATTCCTGTCTGCCACTGCTTGGGCCCAAGCCCTCCTTCTGGGCTCTGCTGGTCATCCTCGCTATAGGCCACAGGGACTCGCCTTGCTGGCCTTTCTTTGTTAAAACTTCCACTGCCCGCTCCATCCCTTGGAGTCTACCCCCAGAACTGCTGAGTGCTATCTAAGCCCCCCCAGTTTTTTCTTCTTTGCTGCTTCTCTGAGAGGCAGCCCATTGCAGTGCTTCAGCACCCCCAGCTTTGGCATCAGGCAAGCCTGGGTTCAAGTTCCAGCTCCCGCACCTCCTAGCTGTGTGACCCTCAGCAAGTAATCAGCCTTTCTGAAGCCCAGGTTCTTCATCTGTAAGGAGGAAACGGTCTTGGGATTATCGAGAGGATTCAGTGAGCTAAGCTTTTAAAGCTATTAGCGCTCTGCCCAGTGTATAGTGAGAGTTCAGTGAGTGAGAGCTGTAATAGTAATAATGGTTGTTGTTGTTCCCATAAGTGGTGCTGTATGGCCAGCCTTGCCCTCCTGACCACTTCCTTAATCACGTTCTTGGTGATGGGCTATGGATTTAACTTGAAAGCCACAGCATTCAGGAAGTTGTTGCTCATCTTCACCTTTGCCTTAACTTAGCAAAGCCCTTCACCCAGACGTGGTACCCTCACCATTGCTGTGAGGCAAAGGGGGCAGTCCCACCTTGGGCTGGACCCCCAAATAGGTGCCCACATACTTCTTATCCAGAATGATGTCAACTGACCTTCATAGAAGAAAGAACTCCCAGGGAAATTTGCTTCTGAAGCTTAGAAACAGCCCTCCCCAAATGGTCCTGCTCCTGAGACAAGACAGTCTTATCCTCTCAGACTCAAGCAGCCAAGGGTGTCCCAGGAGCTAAGTCAGGAGCAGAAGCATCGAGTCCTCATTCTCCAGTGTTCAGAAAGCTAGCAGCCGCCAGGCCGAGTATCTACTTTGAGCACATAAGTACCGAAGATACCAGAGGTTGCTGTACCTCAACACATCTTTCTGCTACCAAAATTTTACAGAACTTCAGCCCAGCCCGAAATGAACAAACTGTACTGGCTTTCCCCACCCCACATAAGCACAACTCTGGCCCCTGCCAAGACCAGTGTCTAGAGGAAATCCACAGCTCCCCAGAAGAACATAAATGGAGCCTTCATGCAGCCCTAGGATCACCACGCACTTTGGTTATCAAACACTCCTGCCTGGCCCTGTCACCTGGCCATGCCACATGCCAGAGGACGAGGTCAGGGACTAGAAATCACCTGTGGCGGATCATGGGCAACAGTGGCTCCAGAGTCAGGCTGCTGGGGTTCAAATCATGGCCCCACAACTCACCAACAGTGTGGCCATGGGCGGTTCACTTAACACCTTTAGAACCATTTGGTGGAGTTACTGATTTAACAAATCCTTGTGGTCTGTTGCATTCAAAACACAGTCCTGTCTCAGATTGCTTCTGTGGGCTCAAATACTGTTTTAAATTTTGTTTCCACCAAAGCCACCGAGCATGAGTGCTCCATAGGAGCACCTTGGCTGGGTTTTATATCCATGGTCTTCAGTTAAAAGCTCTGGCCAGTGCCAGCGCCCAGCCTGGTGTAAGACGGTGGAGGAACATGAGACTCAGAGGAAAAAAATCTGGCTTGCTCTGAGTTTGTTAAAGCAGTTAGTGCATTAGAAGGCTCAACACGCTGCTTGAAGTTTTTCAAACCCATGAACAAATTGCAAAGCAATTTCATTACTGAGTTATTTTTCCTTTTATCGTTGCATTGATACAGTATGGATACTAGACCCTTATCAGATATATGATTTGCCAAAATTTTCTCCATTCCTTAGGTTGTGTTCTCACTTTCTTGATTGTGTCCCTTGAAGCATAAAAGTTTCTTAATTTGCTAATATCTAGTTCATCTCTCTTGTCTTCTGTTGCTTGTGCTTCTAGCGTATCTAAGAAACCATTGCCTAACCCAGGGTTGCTTGGTCACTTTTTAGAGTTTACTCTTCCCTTCGGATAATGTCAAATTTGTCTTTTATTTCTTTAAACATAGTCAGTATAATGGCTTTATTACCTGTGACTGATAATCCCAATATGTGAGGGTTTTTGTGGCCCTCTGCCCGTTAGATTTTTCTCCTGCATATTCTCACGGTGCGCCCTGCTCCTCTGTGTGCTTGGCTGCCTGACTGGGTGCTGTTTGTTGTTCTTGAAGATGACTTTTTTAGGAATAATGTAAGGCTTAGGATGCGTTGCCTTTTGGTACGGAGTGTGATCCTGTGATTTATAATAAGAAATACATATTTGGTCTTCGTACCTCTTCCTGGCACAGAGCTCCTAAAACCCTCGGAATTTTCTAAGTAATGAGAGTGATCATGGTGTCTTTTGTTATGTTAATAAGTGACTTCTGGAAAGCCCCTAAGTTTCCTAAGGATGGGGGCTGGTCACCAGAGGAGCCAACCACGTGATTAGAGGGCTAGCGCTTCAGTCCAGCCCCAGCCTCCTGGGAGGGGAGAGGGGCTGGAGAGTGAGGTCAATCCCCAAAGGCCAATGATTTAATCAGTCGTGCCTATGGGATACAGCCTCCATAAGAACTTGAGAGGGCAGCGTTTAGAGAGCTTACAGATGGGTGAATACCTGGAGATTCCAGAAGAGTGGCCGGCTCGGAAAGCATGGGCGCTCCACACCCCCTCCCACGTCCACGTACCTTGCCCCATGCATCTCTTCCATCTGGCTGTTCCTGAGTTATATCCTTTTATAATAAACTAGTAATCTAAGTAGTCAAGTGTTTCTCTGAGGTCTGTGCTCTAGCAAATTAATCAAACCCAAGGAGAGGGTCATGGGAACCTTCGATCTATAGCCAGTTGATCAGAAGCACAGGTAATCACCAGGATTTGCAGTTTGCAGCGGAAGTTGCAGACGTCAGAAGCAGTCTTGTAGGACTGAGCCCTTAACCTGTGGGATCCGACACTGTCTCCAGGTAGACAGTGTCAGAATTGAGTTGAATTACAGGACACCCAACTGGTGTCGGAGAATTGCTTGGTGGTGTGGGTGGAAACCACATATTAGAATTGGTGTCAGAATCAGAGGGAGGGTTTGCATTTGCTTTTGCCAGACACCTTTAAACTAAAGCTCCAGCTTGAAACTTTTTAAACCCTTTAAGCCAAGATACAGGATGGAGCTGCAACTTTACATGAGGCTGGCTTGTGGTCACAGCACCTCAGAGACACTCCTCCACTCAGCACTGTGGCAGGCTTCCTTGGAGTCTTTGGGGTAGAGGTGGTTTCTTCCGGTTCACTCTTTTCTTGAATGTGTAACCCTTTGGGGTCCCAGCTTAATGTGGGATGGGTCTCCTATAGACCTACCTACTTCAGTGGATCCTGGGGGTTTGATTCTTTGCCCTCTTGCCTCTTGAGGTCACCAAAACCCAAGAGTAATTTTGCCAGGATCAATAGATATCTTCAAGCTAAAGAGAATTTCCGTGCTCCACTTACCTCTCCGGGTTCCCACTTGCCTTTGTTTTGACTGGTAATTCCTTACTACCTTGTAAGCTCTCCAGTGCTTTTAAGGAGATGACTTTAATATTTGTCTAATGCTTTTAGTTTCTTCAGTGGGAGGTTTGGTCGAATAACCTAGCTCACCATTACCAAAAACATAAGTTATATCAGGAGCGCTATTCCTATAATACATCAAGTCATTCATTCAGCCCACACGCAGGATCACTTCTCGGTGCCAGACCGGCTGAGCGCTGGTGATGCGGGAATGAATAAGACTGCTGACTGCTAAGGTCCCTGCCCCCGTGGGCTCACAGACGGGCAGGAGAGTGGCCAATAAATAACACAGGTACATAGGATGATTGCAAATTCTGGTAACTCCTGTGGAGAAAACACACAGGGGGCGTGTCATAAGGACGTCACGGTGAGGCCCAGGCTCCGAGCAGTGCTTCTCAGACTGTGTGTGGTGAAGAGCCTGCTTTTTTATTTCCAATCTGTTGCAGGACTCTCTGTGGTCCTACTATGTATGACCGGTTTGCAGCACCCCCTCATACAACTCACTACCAAAATCAGTAACATCTGGATTGGTCTGGGTTCTGTTTAGGGAAGCTAACCCCCTAAGACTTGCTCTCCACTGCTGTCTACTTCATCACAGACTGTTGGCAGATCAGCAGCCATCTGTGGACCACACCTTCCTGCCGTAGAGTTCATCTAGGCCCATCCTCCACCCAAGGCATGAACCCCTGCAACAACTTTACCAACAGTTAGCTCCTCTGTCCCTGCCTGAATATATCTCCAGCGAAGGGAAACTTGCTCCCCCCTTGATAGGTTTTTTTCCTCGGGACACCAACCAGTTCCATCACCAACTAAGTCCCCTACAATTCCGTTCAATCCTGACCATAACCACCTGGAGCTAGCGTCAGACTCCACTGGTTTCAGGCTCAGTTCCACATGCTGCCCTCACTTCAGACACCGGTGGCAAGTGTCAGGTCCCCAGGGTACCCACACATCTGTCTAACTGGGCTGCAAAGTTAGGGGTTCCCATAACCCCCCTCCTCGGGTTCAGTAATTCATTGAAATGACTCACAGAACTCTGGAAAGCACTTTACTTACCATACCCATTTATTACAAAGGATACAACTTGGGAACAGCCAAATGGAAGAGATGCAGAGGGCAAGGGATGGGGGATGGGGGCACAGAGCTCCCCTGCCCTCTTTGGGTGCACCACCCTCCCAGCACCTTGATATAGTCGCCAACCCAGAAGCTCACATGGGTATGGTTGATTAATTCATTCAATCTCCAGCCCCTCTCCCCTCCCGAAAGGTTGCAGGGTGGGGTTGAAAGTGCCAAGCTCCTAATCAAGCTTGGTCTTTCTAGCTACCGGCCCCATCCTGAAGCTAGCTAGGGGCCCACCAAGCGTTGCCTCATTGGAGCAAAAGATGTTCCTGTCACCCTTATGTCTCAGGAAATGCCAAGGGTTTTAGGAGTTCTGTGCCGGGAGCCAGAGACAAAGCTGAAATATAAATTTCCCATTATACCACAGCCCTAAAGTTACTTCCATTTTTCGGCATCTCTCATTGCTAGAAAGTTCTTTTTATTGAACAGAACTCATCTGTCTATATTTTCCACTCAGAGTTTCTATTTATGGTTTCTGGAGCCCATAGTGTAAGGCTGAGCCTTCTTCAGCATGGTAGGCCTTTAAGCATTCCAAGACATCTGCTGTTTTTCTCCTAAGACATGGACTCAGTTCCACTTATCATCACACTCCCTGCTGCTCCTTAGACACATGTGAGGTGGTTAATGGACCTTTTAGGTGGAAGTGCTCGGAAGTGAACACCTGGCTCCAGGTGCGCCTCACGGCCACAGAGTGAGGCCGGCTCATCCCCTTCCTTGCTGTGCACACGCTCCTCTTTTCATGAAGCCGGAGGACTCATTACAAACCCACGATGTGCTACCCCCAACTCCAGTCTTTTTCACATGTGCTGTTATTTAGCTGTGAGGCAACATCATGGTATAGTGGAGACAGTTTTGGAGTCAAGCAAACCTGGGTTCAGACCTCAGCTCTACCACTTACCAGTTTATGACTCAATGTCATGGAACCTCAATCTCCTACTGGGTAAAAAAGAGAGAGAACTCCTACTTTGTAGCACCTGGCCTTCTCCACCCTTTACTTGTACAATTTGTATTTGTACCTAAATGTAGGATTCTGCAGAGTCCACACTGAATTTAATCTCGTTAGAGTGTCCTGTAATTGCTAATTGTCAAGAGGTTTTTTTGACATCTTGATTCTGTCACCTGTCCTATTAGCTAACCCAGTGAGAATCTTTATATTACCTTCAGATGTGCTTATCCTGCCATCTGTGTGCTCATTCAGATTATTAATTAAAATGACTGTGACCCTCGGGTAGATCCCTGGAAACCTCCCTTACAGCTTACTTGTATGTATCAATTAGTATATGGTGAAGCAGAGGGGACGATCTTTCAGCTTTTTATAGATCTCTTCCTTAGCATGGGGAGGATTCTCTTACACACTGTTGGGGGATATGTAAATGAGTTTGGGGAAGGCAATTAGCAATCATTAAAAATGTGTATACCATTTGACCAGCAGTTCTACTGCTGGGATGTGTATTGTAGCGTTATTTTAAAATAAAAAAATAAAAACACTTGGAAAGAACATCAGTTTCCATCAGTAGAGGAATGATTTTGAAAATTATGATTTAGACACTGGAATGCTTAGTAGCTGTTAGAAAGAATGAGGTACAGGTAAATGTAATACCATAGAAAAACATTTACCATACAGTGCTAGACATAAAAGCAAGTTCCAGAATGATTCGTATGACATCATCCCATTTCCTTAAACACAACAAAAAAGATAAACTTGCTTGTCAATATTCAAGAAAATTTCCAAAAGGTTACCTAAGAATTTAATAGTAATTGCTTCTGGAATGGAAATGGGAGGTCAGGAAAGAAGTTAGAGGACCTTAACTTTCTACCCTTTTATGTTTACATATTTTACACATCTATACTCAACTGAATTGTTTAATTTTTTTAAAAAACTATGTAGTTGTTAAAAGGAACAAGGTAGATCTGTAAGTACTAATAGAAATATTTCTAAGATTTCTTTTTTTAGTGAAAAAATAAGTTTCAGTGTAATACCTATAAAACTATCCCATTTATGAAAACAGATTATGTGTGTATATATACATATGTATGTAAATATACGTATATGTATGTGAATGTGTATACATATGTATAGACACATTTTTGTAAATGCATAAAAAGACCTGGGACTATCCAAACCAATCTGGTAACATGGTTATTATATGGCAAGGAAGTAGATTAGGACATGGGGGTTGGGGGGAAAAAAAGCATTTTAATTTTTATATGATTTAACTTTTTTCAACCAGCTTATATTTATATTTGCAATTCAAAATTGTTTAGTTTTTTTTTGAATCCATCTTCTTTATTGTCAGTGTTCTTTCAGCAATTTAACCTAGAAAGTGAAGGAAAGTCAGTTTAAAAGCATTCATTCATTAATTAAACTCACTCTGGAAGAGACTCTGAAAAATCACAAGCATTATATAAAACTATGGATCTCGTTTGTAGCCTGAGTGCTTGTGTTGTGTGGACTCCCTGCTTAAAGTCAAATATTAGAGAACATTCAGATAAAATGGGGGTGTTATACATGGATTTTGATTAAATTCTCTTCACAATATCCTGGCCATATACAGTCTTCATCCTTCACATCCCACAAGTATAAATGTGGTTAAACAAAACAAAACAAGGAAAGCAACAAGGAGCTTTTGTGGGCTTTGGAATTTGATGCAGAAATGATTCAGGATTTCTCAGTCTCAAGACTCATTCAACCCTGTGGGCGTGTTCAGGCACATCTGCAACACAGAAGAATTTGAGTTCATTACTGCATAATACCTTTGAGCAAATGATTATCTAAAAGGGATAAAATTAGTGTGGGTGTTTGCAATGTTAAACTTTGATTGTCTGGAAAATGTGCTCATCAGAATATTTCCTCCTAACATTCTTGTTGATGTCAAGTAAATACTGTGTTCCTGTGTAACTGTCACCTTAAAATGCTATAGGAAGTTTCTGCATCTTTGAAATCCTCTATAAAGTAGGCCATACTTAAAATAGTTAGGATTTATGGTGGTTATGTAAGAAGATACTTATTCTTGGGAAATACACATTGAAGTATTTAGGAATAAAGGGCTATTATATATCTATGCAATTTAGTCTTAAATGATTTGGGAAAAAGTGTGTGTGTGTGTGTGTATGTGTGTGTGTGTAGAGGGATAGAGAGTAGTGAACAAGTGAATAATGGGATAAAATGTTAGCAGTAGGTGAATCTGGTAAAGGGCATACAGATGCTTTTTGCACTCCTCTTATTCTTGCAACTTTTATGTAAGTTTAAAATCACTGCCAAATAAAAATTTATATAAATGGGTGTGGGTGTGTAGGGATATATATATATATATATATATATCGCTGATTTTTTTAAAGTCAAGAAAATTCAATAAAGCCACAATAATACTAAGAATTTTAACCTACTTTTTACTCCTTGATAGATTAAAAAGGCATAACATTAAATAAAAGACTCAGAAGATGATGTAAGGTTAAGATTTTAAAAAAGAAAAAAAACACTCTGACATTGGAACTGATTTGTTTTAGCTCCACTGCTTATTATTTCTGCAACCTTAGGCAACATACTTAAATTATCTAAGCATCAATTTCCTCATCTGAAAGTAAGGGGATAAAATTGACTCTATCTCATGAGTTGGTGGAGATACTATGGAGATAATTCATGTAGAGTGTGCGGCCTAATACTTGGCACTTAGAGCTCTTTCCGTGAACGTCATTATTTCCAGAGCAATGAGAAAGACAGAAAGCATCTTAATTCACTTTATAAAGTAATATAACCCTGAAAGCATGACAGAAATATATACTGAAAAGAAACCTACAGATTCATCTCACCAACAAATATGATACATAAGTCATTTTTTTAAATCCAGCAATACAGTATATCAACAGAATACCTATAAGGGTGTCTTCCAGAAATCTAAGAACCATTCAGTATAAGAAGAGCCAATGGTATAATTTATTACATAACTATGATTTTCACCATTTAACCTATTCGCTAAATAGTTGCCAAAAAAAAAAAAGCTTTCAGTAAAATTCAATATTCATTTCTGAAAAAACTGCTTTATGAACTTGGAATTGAAGGGAACTTCTTCAACATGATACAGAAACTGACCACAGGCATCCAGTAAATCACTAGAGGCATGTCAGAATGAGAAAAGAATGTTCCAGCAGTCTGTCTTACACACAGGGCACAATGTAGATGTCGACGGAGTTTCAAACTGTATATTCAGTAAGATTCCATTTTGGTAAGAAAAGTACATATGTACATGTAGGGGAAAATTTTGAGGAAACCATATCAAATCATTAATAATGATTATATCTTTGGATAGAGGATTCGGATTATTCGTTATGTTTATCCATGTTTTCCACATTAATTGAGTTACAGTAAATTTTAAAAATTCTACAAAGAATATGAACTCAAATAAGATGCTGCCGAGATGTGTTCCAGGTGAATTGTGCCTGTTACAGGGTAACAAACAGAAGGGCGTGCCTCTGCGGGCACCAACTCCCAAATGTTGTGGAAGCTTCAGCCCAGAACGGAGAAAAACTTTAAACTCAAGTTACACTCAAGTTAGAAATCGCTTAACTTACTGGTTCACCTGGTGCTTCTTCCTACACCCCAAGGACCTTCAGAATGTTTCTATGATGTGGATTTAGACAGGTGTCTTTTCTAATGAGAACATGTGGTTACAGCCCTGTTTGTACACTTTTAACAGTGACTTTTCTGGTTCTTTGGCATCCGGTTCATTGCTACCTTGTTTACTTTCTAAATAAGCCTCTTAATGGCATAACTTTGTTCCATTACAGAATGCAACTGCTCTGCCAGGCACTTGGCGAAGGACAGACGTGCACTTAGAGAACCCAGAATACCACACCAGATGGTATTTCAAGTATTTTTTAGGACAAGGTAATTATGTCATTACAGTGGTTGGGAAGAAAGGATATTCAGAATGAAAATTAGTGTTGGTATAATTTCTGGTACCCTATATGTGTGAAACTTATCAGTTTAGGGACACTGAGGTCAGGGCATTTCATTTCAAGGTCAGTTGTAAACTTTGTAGATTTGTAAGCTTTGAAGATTCAGCCCTAGTAGGTTTTCCTCCGTTTTAAATTTGTTATTTATATTTTATTTTTTATTTTATATTTTTATCTTAAAATTTTTTATTTAGTTAGTTTTTGCTAGTTGTTTTTGTCCCTGGGGAGTTAAAGAGGATTAGATAGTATGAATGAGTGATTTGCAAGATGAGAAGAATTTGCAGGGCACAAAACAATTTGAGACTTAACAAGGCATGTACCCGGTCTATAGTGGGCCTTGAACACTTAGTTCAAGGCAGTGAGGGGGAGAAACGATTCCCTGAGCTCCAGGGCCAATGCAGAACAGAGAGGCATTACGCTGTAGGCTCTGGTGACCAGGATTTGTTTATCACTTATCATGTGCCAGGCAATGTGCTCTTGCAAAGGCAGCTGTGATCCCTGCCCTCGTGGAGACTATAGACTCTTTGAATCCTGGTTCTGCCGTTATCAACATAGGACCTTAACACTAGTTACTCCCACTTCTCTGAGTCTTAATTCCTTATCTGTAAAGTGGGGGTATTACTAGTACATACCTAGGAGGTTTGAACAGAAGTGTCAGTGAGGCACATTAAGCCTGGTGCCTGGCACATACCAAGAGCTCTGTCATGAATAGTGATGTACATTTGAAGTGAAGGGCTCATGTGAACATATATGGAAAGGTGGGAAACAGGAGCGTGGTTAGCGACAGAAGACAATGGGAATGGAAATATAATCACTATGGCAGGATTAGAAATGGGTTAGATAAATTGCTTATCAGGCTAATGCATTTATTTATTTGTAGAAGATGTGATACTTAAGCTATAAAATGAGAGTGAGCAGACCCAAATGATGTCTTTTTAAATATCGGATACTGTATTATTCCAAGAAGTTCACTTACTTGGCAAGACATATCTCTTTATAAAGAAAGAAATTGGGGGGCTTCCCTGGTGGCGCAGTGGTTGAGAGTCCGCCTGCCGACGCAGGGGACACGGGTTTGTGCCCCGGTCTGGGAGGATCCCACATGCCGCGGAGTGGCTGGGCCCGTGAGCCATGGCCGCTGAGCCTGCGCGTCCAGAGCCTGTGCTCCGCAACGGGAGAGGCCGCAACAGTGAGAGGCCAGCGTACCACAAAAAAAAAAAAAAAAAAATTGGGGGAAAGTTGCTATCTTCCCAAATGCTTGAAAGCATAGTGCCTGGAGTACTTATGACTTCAGAGAAAAGTGGTGCCGTCAGTTTGGATGCCTTCAGCTGCCTCAACGGGCTTAAACAATAAGGGAGACAACAAGAGACCCAGAGGTAGGGCAAGCTCTGGGGTTGGTGGAGTCAGAGGCTTGGTGATGTCATCCATGCTGGCCTTCCTCAGGGTCACAAGATGGTTGCAGCAATTCCAGGCATCACTTCTAGACACCACCGTGTCCAGGGGAAAAGAAGGCCATCTTCAGGAGTGAGGAGGCCCTTCCAGAAACCCCTTGACACACTTTTCCTCCTGTCTCATTGGCCAGAATTGGGTCACATGCTCATTCCTGAGCCCATCCCTGGCAAGGGGAACAGGAGAGCATGATTAAGATAGAGTCACCAGGTTCTGTCCTAAGCTGGGCTGGAGATTACTGTTCCCTGATCCTGTAGGAAGAGCTGGCTGCCACCTGCCGTGCACACTGCTCCCAGTGCCTGGAGGAGCCGGCTGCATCTTCACTGTTCTGAACCTGCCTCTTTTCCAGTCCATCAGAACTACATTGGAAATGATGCGGAGAAGAGCCCCTTCTTCCTGTCAGTGACCCTCTCTGACCAAAACAATCAGCGTGTCCCTCAATACCGTGCAATCCTTTGGAGGAAAACAGTGAGTATCAGACCTGCACCTGGAGTTTCAGCACCACTCCAGAGTTTAATCAGTGTCATTGTCAGCCTTTTTCTACAAGGGTTTTTGAGTCTGGCTACTGAGGATTATCCTGTTCAAAGGGGAGACCTTCACACTCTGAGTTTAAGAGCAATTTTTCCTATATAAGCCACTAAGTAGACATGTTCATTCCCCTCAATCTCTGCCCTCTCGGAATACACGACTATGTTATTAGCGCTGTTACTGACACTGAAAGTGATGAGCTGGCACACCTTCAACCAAAAGAAACAAGATTTGGTGGAGGAATACAATACTGTTACATGGGCACGGCCCCTGGGGGCTCCTGCTTCCATGAGTCAGTTGGTCAACTGCTGAATCAGCTGTGCTTCTAGGATTTCTTTGAGGCTTAGCTCCTTTCATCAGTTTCATGGTGTAGAAAAGCAACCCTAGATCTAACAAGTACCTCCTGCCCACAGTGGGCCCTGGACACTGAGCTGGGGACAGCGGGCTGAAAGCAAGCCCTTTCAACTCCAGGACACAGGTCTTTCTTTAGCTCAGGAAAGTTTTTTTATGTTCATTGGTGTTGCTTCTTTTCCTGTTCTGAATTTTTTCTATTAATTCTTATATTCGACCTCTGTCTTTCATCTTTTACCTTTTCTCATTATCTTCTTCTCTTGTTTCTTTTTTGCTTTGCTTCTTAGAGAATTTTTTAGAGACCATATCAACACTAGAAAGAGCAAAGGGTTTGGAGTTAAGCAAACTAGGGTCAAATCACCTCAATAACAAGCTCATTTTGTGTGAATTTGAGAAATTTGCTCATGCCGTCTGAGCCTCCATTTTCTTCTTTGTAAAATGGGGAAAGTTCTGGGCTGTGGCTCACAGGGTGATGAGCACTAACAAGACTGCCTGAAGTGAGATCTTGCTTGAAAATTTACCCAGTGTCCCAAATCGTCAAATCTTAAAACTGGTTAGGTGCCTAAAGGATAAAACATCTTATTCTTGAATTGGTGAGTACGGTGTATAATTTAAAAAGCGATAAAATAAACCACACTTAGAAAATGTTAGTTCTATTATTTAGTGGTTCCACCTGATGGGTACATTTGTTGAAATCCAGTATTTAAATAATTGCATGCTGATTTTTATATATATATATATATATATATATATATATATATATATATATATAT
>NW_021703782.1:105068589-105210990 GCF_005190385.1 Monodon monoceros
ATATATATATATATATATATATATATATATATATATATATATATATACAGCAGGTTCTTATTAGTCATCAATTTTATACACATCAGTGTATACATGTCAATCCCAATCTCCCAATTCATCACACCACCACCACCACCACCACCCCCGCCACTTTCCCCACTTGGTGTCCATACATTTGTTCTCTACATCTGTGTCTCAATTTCTGCCCTGCAAACCGGTTCATCTGTACTATTTTTCTAGGTTCCACCTATATGCGTTAATATACGATAATTGTTGTTCTCTTTCTGACTTACTTCACTCTGTATGACAGTCTCTAGATCCATCCACGTCTAAACAAATGACCCAATTTCGTTCCTTTTTATGGCTGAGTAATATTCCATTGTATATATGTGCCACATCTTCTTTATCCATTCATCTGTCGATGGGCATTTAGGTTGCTTCCGTGACCTGACTATTGTAAACAGTGCTACAATGAACATTGTGGTACATGACTCTTTTTGAATTATGGTTTTCTCAGGGTATATGCCCAGTAGTGAGATTGCTGGATCGTAGGGTAATTCTATTTCTAGTTTTTTAAGGAACCTCCATACTGTTCTCCATAGTGGCTGTATCAATTTACATTCCCACCAACAGTGCAAGAGGGTTCTTTTTTCTCCACACCCTCTCCAGCATTTGTTGTTTGTAGATTTTCTGATGATGCCCATTCTAACTGGTGTGAGGTGATACCTCATTGTAGTTTTGAGTTGCATTTCTCTAATAATTAGTGATGTTCAGCAGCTTTTCATGTGCTTCTTGGCCATCTGTATGTCTTCTTTGGAGAAATGTCTATTTAGGTCTTCTGCCCATTTTTGGATTGGGTTGTTTATTTTTTTAATATTGAGCTGCATGAGCTGTTTATATATTTTAGAGATTAATCCTTTGTCCGTTGATTCCTTTGCAAATATTTTCTCCCATTCTGAGGGTTGTCTTTACGTCTTGTTTATGGTTTTCTTTGCTGTGCAAAAGCTTTGAAGTTTCATTAGGTCCCATTTTTCATTTTCATTTCATTATTTTTGTTTTTATTTCCATTACTCTAGGAGGTGGATCAAAAAAGATCTTGCTGTGATTTATGTCAAAGAGTGTTCTTCCTATGTTTTCCTCTAAGAGTTTTATAGTGTCCGGTCTTACATTTAGGTCTCTAATCCATTTTGAGTTTATTTTTGTGTTATGGTGTTAGGGAGTGTTCTAATTTCATTCTTTTACATGTAGCTGTCCAGTTTTCCCAGCACCACTTATTGAAGAGACTGTCTTTTCTCCATGGTATATCCTTGCCTCCTTTGTCATAGATTAGTTGACCATAGGTGCGTGGGTTTATCTCTGGGCTTTCTATCTTTTTCCACTGATCTATGTTTCTCTTTTTGTGCCAGTACCATATTTTCTTGATTACTGTAGCTTTGTAGTATAGTCTGAAGTCAGGGAGTCTGATTCCTCCAGCTCCATTTTTTTCCCTCAAGACTGCTTTGGCTATTCGGGGTCTTTTGTTTCTCCATACAAATTTTAAGATTTTCTGTTCAGTTCCATAAAAAATGCCATTGGTAATTTGATAGGGATTGCACTGAATCTGTAGATTGCTTTGGGTAGTATAGTCATTTTCACAATATTGATTCTTCCAATCCAAGAACATGGTATATCTCTCCATCTGTTGGTATCATCTTTAATTTCTTTCACCCGTGTCTTATAGTTTTCTGCATACAGGTCTTTTGTCTCCCTAGGTAGGTTTATTCCTAGATATTTTATTCTTTTCATTGCAGTGGTAACTGGGAGTGTTTCCTTAATTTCTCTTTCAGATTTTTCATCATTAGTGTATAGGAATGCAAGAGATTTCTGTGCATTAATGCTGTATCCTGCAACTTTACCAAATTCATTGATTAGCTCTAGTAGTTTTCTGGTGGCATCTTTAGTATTCTCTATGTATAGAATCATGTCATCTCCAAACAGTGAGTTTTACTTCTTCTGTTTCAATTTGTATTCCTTTTATTTCCTTTTCTTCTCTGATTGCCATGGCTAGGACTTCCAAAACTATGTTGAATAATAGTGGTGAGAGTGGACACCTTTGTCTTGTTCCTGATCTTAGAGGAAATGCTTTCAGTTTTTCACCATTGAGAATGATGTTTGCTGTGGGTTTGTCGTATATGGCCTTTATTATGTTGAGGTAGGTTCCCTCTGTGCCCACTTTCTGGAGAGTTTTTATCATAAATTGGTGTTGAATTTTGTCAAAAGCTCTTTCTGCATCTATTTAGCTGATCATATGGTTTTTATTCTTCAATTTGTTAATATGGTGCATCACATTGATTGATTTGCGTATATTGAAGAATCCTTGCATCCCTGGGATAAATCCCACTTGACCATGGTGTATGATCCTTTTAATGTGTTGTTGCATTCTGTTTGCTAGTATTTTGTTGAGGATTTTTGCATCTATATTCATCAGTAATATTGGCCTGTAATTTTGTTTTTTTGTAGTATCTTTGTCTGATTTTGGTATCAGGGTGATGGTGGCCTCATAGAATGAGTTTGGTAGTGTTCTTCCCTCCACAAATTTTTGGAAGAGTTTGAGAAGGATGGGTGTTAGCTCTTCTCTAAATGTTTGATAGAATTCACCTGTGAAGCCACCTGGTCCTGGACTTTTGTTTGTTGGAAGATTTTTAATCACAGTTTCAATTTCATTACTGGTGATTGGTCTGTTCATATTTTCTTTTTCTTCCTGGTTCAGTCTTGGAAGGTTATACCTTTCTAAGAATTTGTCCATTTCTTCCAGGTTGTCCATTTTATTGGCATAGAGTTGCTTGTAGTAGTCTCTTAGGATGCTTTGTATTTCTGCGATGTCTGTTGTAACTTCCCCTTTTTCATTTCTAATTTTATTGATCTGAGTGAGTCCTCTCCCTCTTTTTCTTGATGAGTCTGGCTAATGGTTTATCAGTTTTGTTTATCTTCTCAAAGAACCAGCTTTTAATTTTATTGATCTTTGCTTTGTTTTCTTTGTTTCTATTTCATTTATTTCTGCTCTGATTTTTTGATTTCTTTCCTTCTGCTAACTTTGGGTTTTGTTTGTTCTTCTTTCTCTAGTTCCTTTAGGTGTAAGGTTAGATTGTTTATTTGAGATTTTTCTTGTTTCTTGAGGTAGGCTTGTATAGCTATAAACTTCCCCCTTAGAACTGCTTTTGCTACATCCCGTAGGTTTTGGATCGTCGTGTTTTCATTGTCATTTGTCTCCAGGTATTTTTTGATTTCTTCAGTGATCTCTTGGTTACTTAGTAATGTATTGTTTAGCCTCCATGTGTTTGTGTTTTTTACGTTTTTTTTCCCTGTAATTCATTTCTAATCTTATAGCGTTGTGGTCAGAAAAGATGCTTGATATGATTTCAATTTTCTTAAATTTACTGAGGCTTGATTTGTGACCCAAGATGTGATCTATCCTGGAGAATGTTCCGTGCGCACTTGAGAAGAAAGTGTAATCTGCTGTTTTTGGATGGAATGTCCTATAAATATCAATTAAATCTATCTGGTCTATTGTGTCATTTAAAGCTTCTGTTTCCTTATTTATTTTCATTTTGGATGATCTGTCCATTGGTGTAAGTGAGGTGTTAAAGTCTCCCACTATTACTGTGTTACTGGCGATTTCCTCTTTTATAGCTGTTAGCGGGTGCCTTATGTATTGAGGTGCTCCTATGTTGGGTGCATATATATTTATAATTGTTACATCTTCTTCTTGGATTGATCCCTTGATCATTATGTAGTGTCTTCCTTGTCTCTTGTAACATTCTTTATTTTAAGGTCTATTTTATCTGATATGAGTATGGCTACTCCAGCTTTCTTTTGATTTCCATTTGCATGGGATATCTTTTTCCATCCCCTCACTTTCAGTCCTTTCAGTTACATACATGTCCCTAGGTCTGAAGTGGGTCTCTTGTAGACAGCATATATATGGGTCTTGTTTTTGTATCCATTCAGCAAGCCTGTGTCTTTTGGTTGGAGCATTTAATCCATTCACATTTAAGGTAGTTATTGATATGTATGTTCCTGTGACCATTTTCTTAATTGTTTTGGGTTTGTTTTTGTAGGTCCTTTTCTTCTCTTGTGTTTCCCACTTAGATAAGTTCCTTTAGCATTTGTTGTAAAGCTGGTTTTGCGGTTCTGAATTCTCTTAGCTTTTGCTTGTCTGTAAAGCTTTTGATTTCTCCGTCGAATCTGAATGAGATCCTTGCCGGGTAGAGTAATCTTGGTTGTAGGTTCTTCCCTTTCATCACTTTAAATATATCATGCCACTCCCTTCTGGCTTGTAGAGTTTCTGCTGAGAAATCAGCTGTTAACCTTATGGGAGTTCCCTTGTATGTTATTTGTCGTTTTTCCCTTGCTGCTTTCAATAATTTTTCTTTGTCTTTAATTTTTGTCGGTTTGATTACTTTGTGTCTTGGCATGTTTCTCCTTGGGTTTATCCTGTATGGGACTTGCTGCGCTTCCTGGACTTGGGTGGCTATTTCCTTTCCCATGTTAGGGAAGTTTTCGACTATAATCTCTTCAGATATTTTCTCGGGTCCTTCCTCTCTCTCTTCTCCTTCTGGGGCCCCTATAATGTGAATGTTGTTGCGTTTAATGTTGTCCCAGAGGTCTCTTAGGCTGTTTTCATTCTTTTTTCTTTATTCTGTTCCGCAGCAGTGAATTCCACCATTCTGTCTTCCAGGTCACTTATGCGTTCTTCTGCCTCAGTTATTCTGCTACTGATTCCTTCTAGTGTAGTTTTCGTTTCAGTTATTGTATTGTTCATCTCTGTTTGTTCGTTACTTCTTCTAGGTCTTTGTTAAACATTTCTTGCATCTTCTCGACCTTTGCCTCCATTCTTTTTCCAAGGTCCTGGATGATCTTCACTATCATTATTCGGAATTCTTTTCCTGGAGGTTGCCTATCTCCACTTCATTTAGTTGTTTTTCTGGGGTTTTATCTTGTTACTTCATCTGGTACATAGCCCTCTGCCTTTTCATCCTGTCTATCTTTCTGTGAATGTGGTTTTTGTTCCACAGCCTGCAGGATTGTAGTTCTTCTTGCTTCTGCTGTCTGCCTTCTCTGCATGCTGTTTTTTTTTTTTTTGCGGTACGCAGGCCTCTCACTGCTGTGGCCTCTCCCGTTGCGGAGCACAGGCTCCGGACGCGCAGGCTCAGCAGTCACGGCCCACGGAGGGCTTCCCTGGTGGCGCAGTGGTTGACAGTCCGCCTGCCGATGCAGGGGACGCGGGTTCGTGCCCAGGTCCGGGAAGATCCCACGTGCCGCGGAACAGCTGGGCCCGTGGGCCGTGACTGCTGAGCCTGCGCGTCCGGAGCCTGTGCTCCGCAACGGGAGAGGCCACAGCAGTGAGAGGCCCGCGTACCGCAAAAAAAAAAAAAAAAATGCTATGTAGCTCTTTTTGGAAAAGAAATTAGCAGAAACTTAAAAGAACAGTAATTTAAAAAAAAATTTTTTTAATTTTTTTAATTTTAAACATCTTTATTGGAGTATAATTACTTTATAATGGTATGTTAGTTTCTGCTTTACAACAAAGTGAATCAGCTATACATATACATATATCCCCATAAGGAACGTAATTTTATATACACACATACATACACACACATTTGCATGCATGCATACCTATATAGCAATAAAGTAGCAACTTCAAAAAGCCCAGAAAGAATTTCCAGGAACCACTACAGAATAAACTGTGGCTAGGAACTTTTTGTGATGATTAAAACTAGTACTAGTAATAACAATGAAATCTAACATTTATTGAGCACTTACTGTATGCCAGGTAAGTCCTCCAAATGCGTAGGTGTTATTATAGTTTAGGGAACTTAAATGACATGACTGAGGGAGGTGGCAGACCAGGCAGAACCCAGGACTGCATGCTGAGCTGTCACCACTGTACGTAACTAATTCTAGATGTAATTCTTTGACTCATGCTTTCACTCTCCCTTTCCTGTGAGCTCCATGAAAGGAGGGGACATAACTGCTTTGTCTTCAGTATCCCCACCAGCAAGCCCAGTGCCTGGGACATAGAAGGAGCTCGATAAATATCTGTTGAATGAATTCATGAAATGATTAATAATTAATGAATTGAAGTCCAGCTTAACCAGTGTGCTCTGCTACCTCTATTTATATAAACTTCTATGTTATGTTTCAGAAATTTTTCTTTCTTTAAGCAGGTTTAAGGTAAAAATCTGATCTAAAATAGTTAGGTCTTACTCGTGAATTATTTCCTGCAGACAAGTTTTGGCCTTACCCCTCTCCCTATGCCACTGCAGTTGGGGTCAGTCTTGCCATCAGCATGGCTGTCCTTGAAGCAAGTTTAAGCGTCAGTTTTAGAAGATAACGCTGGAGAACGGGTGCCAGTTTTCCCCAAGTGCGTGATCATCTCTTCTCCTTAGTCACCTACTGAGAAGGGCTGGTGCCTTCATCCAAAGCCTCTTACCTTCTGCACCAGGAAGGCTGTTTTCTGGCCCCCTCCATTTTTTTTTTTCCTTATTTTTCTTACGTTTGCCTATTACAGTCTCTTCTGGCTTAAATATTCTCTTCGGATGACTCTGTCTCTTTTGGACAAATAATCAGCCTTTCCGATTTCAGTTCCCTAGCCCTGTTTCTCCTGAAGTAAATGTTTGGGTATGTGAAGAGAGGGTCTCTGAGGCCTCATGGTGGTGGGAGAGGAGGACCTGGGATCCACACGGGGCCCTCTGGTTTCTTTCTGGTTTCTGCTGTGGAAAAGCAACCACTGAGGTGTAACTGGTCTCCTTCGGCTTTTGGGGGGGTCACTGAAGAGCACCTGTCCCTGAAGTCCGTGTCCCAGCCGTTTGCTCCGTGTAGTGAAGTCACTGTACATGTGAACGCTCTCACCTGATCCCAGATCTCTGCTGGTTGCCAAGCCTCTCGGAAGTGCTGCACTCTCTCAGCCCTGGGTCAGACGGGAGGAGGCGGGAGCGTCGCCTTAGGCTCAGGTCTCTAATCTTGCTGGCCATCCATGCTGGAAGCTACCGAGTTACTGCCCCTCACTGTGTTCAGACAGGCTCTACCTGGACTTCATGACTCCTCTGGAAGGCCATGCCTGGGAAGTGAGCCTCTAGTCCAGGTGCCTCCAGGTCTTACCTTGATGTGCTTCCCCACCCCTACCCCTATCAAGGCCTGCCCTTGGAACGGAGGCGTCAAGGGCCCCAGCACCTAACCCCTCAGCTTCCCTGTCTTCCTCTTCTTTCCTTCCACCGAGGCAAGGGTCCATGTCGCACTTCTGCTACCTCCCTCCGGAAGAGATTTTCTCAGTCCTATCTTCTTCCTTCAGAAAACAGTCACTTCACCTCCTCACCTGGGACAGTTGCCAGGTACTGGGGCAGGAAGAGTGAGGCAAAGGCAAGGGGAAGTTTTACTTATTTTAATTTCCAAAGATATTGTCTGTATTACGTTATAAATTGTGATGAGCACTCTGAAGGAAACGAAGACAGAGAACAAACGATACGGAGGCCTGCCAAAGTGAGATCGTCCAGGGAACGCTTCCTGAGGAGGTGACATTTAAAGAGACCCACAGGATGAAAGGGAACCAGCCACATAGAGAGTAGGGGGAGGGGTGGGGGGACGTTCCAGACAGAAGGAACAGGAAATACAAGAGAAACAGGAGCCTTCTGGGGATGACTCTTGGATGGTGAGAGAAGTCAGGGAGGTGGGATTGAGACCCAGGACCACCGTGGAGGCAGCATGAGGTGGGCAGAAGGAGCATTAATCCCCTTCTTCTGAGAAGTGCCAATGCCCAAATCCAGAGCCTCTTCTCTTGGCCCTAAATTATGTGCAGGGCTGGGTAGGTGTTTGCTGCCCACTGAAAGGCAGTGAGGAGATGAACACATCAAAGCAGAACATCGGCATCAGGGTCAGTTATTGAGCCCCTGTTGGCCCAAAGCCAGCGCTGGAGGCTGTGGGGAATCCAACAGTGCAGGTGACTCAGCGCTCCCTCCCTCCACCCGTGAGCTCACATTCTCTCATTAAACAGAAACACAGCTAAACGTATAAACCCTGCTAGAAACTGTCTTGCACATCTCTGGCTGTGTTCCTTCTAAACCCAAAGAGAAAAAATGACTCACACTTGTAAAAATTCCATCCAGACAATACAGCAAGTGAAAAAGAAGAGGATCAAAAAAAAAAAAAATCCAACTACCCAGTGATAATCACTGCAGTGTCCTTCTCGACATCTGTCCGTAAACACACACACACACACACACACACGCACGCACGCGCTAAATGGGGTAATGTGGACATGCACTTCTGTGTCCTGCTCTGCTCACCTGGTGTTGCCTGATATGCACGTGTACTTGACTCTCCCTGTGCATTTTTTGGTTCCACTGAAAACAGAGAACTGGAAGGTGTTTTTTCTAGAACAGCAACCCTGGAAAGCCACAAAAAAAAAATGACGGGGAGGAAGAGCTTTACCCCTTTATAGTGAAGAAAAATACAGATCCACAATCCCAAGAGCCCTGGGTTTCACATCCATTTCAGCAGCTTGTGACGATGATACCAGCACCCAGGCAGGGCTGATCCTCCCTCGCCCATTCCATACATTCCCCGCAAAGCTGCCCCGGTCTTCTCTTAAAAGCTGCCTTTGGTGTGTTTGGTGAGAAGAAAAGGTAGACAAGCAAGAAGGTCAGATTCAAGACCCTGTTCTAGATGGGTTGGCATCCCACACAGGTGACCACAGTATGACGTAAGCTGGGGCTGGTGAAAAAGCAAGGCCACAGGACTAACTCAGGTTTCAGTGGGTGGGTCATGTGGAATTTGAAAATGCATATTCCTATCATAATGTTTATATGTAGAAATTTTTTTAAATCTACTTAATGCAAACTACAAAAAAAAAGAAAAAGCTCAACCTAATTTCCTTGGCTAGTAGAGAATCCAAAAGAAGGGCTCTACCTAGTGCAACTTCTGACACATAACTGGGAAGACATACTCATCCCCAGCCTGGAGTAGGGGTGAGAATACCCAGTTCTCCAGGGCCCTGGGTGTGAAAGTTTAGTTTGCCAAAAGAGATCATGGGCTTGAAAAGTTTGGGGAACTCCACTCCGTGCCATTGGTCAGGGCTCAGACACATGAGTTTGCAGATGTGTCCCGAAAACACGAACAAACTTGCCTGATTCCTACAAGGAATGTCCTTTCCCTCCTCTAGCTGTTTGTGCTGCCGATGTTATTATTAGTCATAGTTAGAAAGGGAATTTTATACGTGGACTGCATCATAATCTCTTTTGCTAAATAAGTATGTAGTATAAATGCTTTGTGAATTATAAATCTGTATCGTCTCTTTCTTGGAGATTGTAAAAGAGACTAGCCCTCATCTCTCCTGGGTGCTCAGACGTGGGACTGAGCCATCAGGCAATCCTTCCTTCATTCCCTTTTGTTCAGCCAGTATTGATTGAGTACTTCCTATGAGTTGGTCACAATGTGCACTCATGCAGAGAGGAAGAAACAGACTTTAAATAAGTAAACACAGACAAATATAAAAGTACACATTATGAAAACTTCTCTGAAAGAATCGGGTGATTTCTAGTTTAAAAACTCTTTGACCTGGAGGAATCACATTTGGGTCCCGTTGAATGTGTGGAGACAGTTTTCTTCTTCTGATCTTTGAGGCTGATCCAATTCTTGGCTCAGAGACCAAACCCCCTTCTCCTCTGGTTCAGACGGCTCATCTGCTCATCACAGCACCTGAGACAGAGCGGACCCAGCAGTCCAGACGCTGAAGAATAATGCTTAAAGCATAAATGCCGGGACTTCCCTGGTGGCACAGTGGTTAAGAGCCCACCTGCCAATGCAGGGGACAAGGGTAAGATCCCTGGTCCAGGAAGATCCCATATGCCAAGGAGTAACTAAGCCCGTGTGCCACAACTACTGAGCCTGCATGCCACAACTACTGAAGCCCGTGCACCTAGAACCTGTGCTCCATAACAAGAGAAGCCACCACAATGAGAAGTGTGCACACAGCAACGAAGAGTAGCCCCCGCTCACCGCAACTAGAGAAAAGCCCATGCACAGCAACGAAGACCCAATGGGAAAAAAAAAAAAGAAAAGAAAAGCGTAAATGCCAGGTAGGGGGGAATGGTGGAAGATGCTGTCGAACCTCTAACATTTTATGTTAGAAAAACCTCAGAGTTTTTCTAACATAAAATGTATTTATATATATGAAGAAAAATGAGAAAGACTGGATATGGGTTTCTTTTAAATGACCAGGTAAGACTCTCTCAGAGCTGGAAATTGCCAGACTTCTCACTGGTTTGCTGTTTTGACTTTCCAGGGTACCCAGAAAATATGCCTTCCCTACAGCCCCACAAAAACGCTCTCTGTGAAGTCCATCTTAAGGTGAGTACGAATGAGCAGAAACCCAACACCTGGCACCCATAAATGGGTTTTTTCCTGTGATCATTCTGATGTCAGCTTGCTATTTCCTTGGACCTTGGCGTTATACTCAACATTTTGCTAAGCTCTTGACATGCATTACCTCACTGAATCTTCACAGCAGCCCTATAGGACAGATAGTGTTATTGTCCCCATTTTATGGATGAGGAAATAGAGGCCCGGAAGGACAAAGCCAAGATCACACTGCTTGTGTATAGTAGGACTGAGGCGCAAGTCCAGGTCCGGCTGGTTCCGAGCTTTGCTCTCAAGCATTTGTGTTCTGCATGCGTCACCTGCTTCTTTTTTCCGGCACGCATGCAAATATTTTGGTTTCGTAAAGAAAATCAAGAAATTTTTTCCTTTCATTTTTCTGGTTTGAAATAGAACTCAGATGTCAGCAAATGCTTCTCTGAGAAGAACGTGCTTATTCTTCACCAACAGAAAGTTAAATGAATGGAAGGAACCGGTCGCTGCTCGGTGCTCAGCTGCCTCTCGTGCTCCCATCTTTCCACCTCCCTCTCATCTCTCCCCCATGTCGGGTGGCAGCCTCCCCTCGGGAATGCCACCACGCAGGTCGGTCGGCCTGTTGCTCTGTCACCAGCTAAGATGTTACATCATAGTAACGGTAGCTTCTGTTTGTTAGGTGCTGTGCTAAATGCTTGACAAGCATTCTCTTGGGGAATCTTTAAATCAGCTCCATAAAGTAGATATATTACTACCACCACTCCGCATAGGAGGAATCGGAGCCTCAGAGAGTTGAAGAGATTTGACAAAGATCTCACAGCTGGTAAACCACAGAGCTGGGAATTAAACCTGGGTTCGTGTGATGCCAGGGCTTGGGCTGTCAATCACTAATGCCATCCTGTGTGAGTCTGAGACCTTATCCTGGTGGCCTGGTGATTTAGTCTTGATTTATCTGCAACTAGGTGGTGGCAGGAGGTGGTGTTTTCGATGTTCCCACCCACGACTCGTACTTGCCAGAATGTCTGTTAGAGTGACAAACTTGACTGTCAGTTAGGGATTGCAATTGGCTGATGAAAGGGTCCAAGGATTAAGAAGTAAAACATTTCATATCTCACGTTCAAGCTTGACTTCGTCTTCAGATTGCAGACCTTCTCCCCAGGCCCCATGATCTTTCTCCTGGCCAGTCTGAAGCCCGAACTAAGAGGGCATCTGTGCAGAGGTTAACCTTTTTCTTGAGCACAGAAGTATCTTGCTGCTTCTAAATCTTAACTTGCTTTGAGAGCAATAGTTTGAATTATATGGGCTTAAATTTCTGTGAATCCTTTTTTCTTCTTCTTCTTTTAAAATGAAGTTTCTCCAGCTCCTTTCTTCTGTATATTTAAAGACCAGGGATTTCACTGAGTTGTAATTTCATTTAATTGTCTGAGTAGGCCTTCACTTTTCAGTCCTCCACTTATAGCCAGAGCAAGCTGCAGCAAGAGAGTATTTTTAAAGATGCGAAGATTAAAACGTCTACAGTTGCTGCCAATAGAAGAAAAAGAAAACCATATATATATATATATATATATATATATATTTTTTTTTTTTTTTTGGCGGTATGCGGGCCTCTCACTGTTGTGGCCTCTCCTGTTGTGGAGCACAGGCTCTGGACGCGTAGGCTCAGCGGCCATGGCTCACAGGCCCAGCTGCTCCACGGCATCTTCCCAGACTGGGGCACAAACCCATGTCCCCTGCATCGGCAGGTGGGTTCTCAACCACTGCGCCACCAGGGAAGCCCAGAAGAAAATATTCTATCTCTGTTTGTTACAATCATGAACTTGGAAACTTAAAAGGAAATTAAAATATAAATACTATGGAGTCAGATAAGCCTGAGTTCACATCATGGCTCCACTACTTCACAGCGTTGTTATCCTGGACTATTTCTTTAACTTCTGAGCCTCAACTTACTCATCCTTAAAATGGGGATAAAATAGTACTTGCCTCATAGAGATTAAATGAGATAATCCATGTAAAGCATTTAGCAGGGTGCCTGGCATATAGTAAATACTCTGTAAATATTAGCTATTATTTTTACCTTTCATTTACAAATATGAGGATTCTTGCTGAAAGGGGCCTTAGACAACGTCTAGTCCAGTTTCCTTGTTTTACCTCTAGAGGAACTTAGCTCAAGGAAATTCACGTTGCTTGTCCAAAGCAAAACATAAAAGAACAATCCTGCTAAGGACAGCCTTTTGCCCTAAATGGGAGAGGAATTGCCAAAGGAAGAAAGACACGTCAGGTCATCTTAATTACATTTCATCATTAATTGCTATGTAAATGTCAGTGAATCACTTTTTTAGTAAATAAAAGTAAGAATCATGGAGATTAGTCAAGGTTGCCTGAAACAGATGCTCTCAGTTCCCCCCTCCCTCTCTTACTCTGTGAGTGTGCTCAGGGTACAGTCACTGCGGTTGGTTACTCGCATATGTTCCTTCATTGATCACTCCTTGTTGGTTTGTACCTCCTGTGGCCCTTCAGGGAATCCAGCTATGATTTTCTAGGAGATAATACTTAGCTTTCCTGAAGACCTGAGACTGGCTCCACATTATTTAAATTTCCACCACACTGCGGCTCACTCTGTCCATTCTATTTCAGTGCCATGAATCTGGACAAATTCGAGAAAGGCCCCAGGGAAATTTTTCATCCTGAGATACAAAAGGTAACAGAATTTTGTGCTTCATAATTGTATAAATTTGATCACAGTGTTAGAACTGACAAATCATCAGTGATTCTTAGCCTAGGATCCCAACCAGAATCACCAGTGGTTCTCATCATGGAGAACCTCCCACCCGACATTCTGATGCAGTCAGTCTAAGATAGAGGCTGGGAGTCTGTCATTTTCAGAAATTCAGAGGATAGAAGATGTCCCGAAAGCTGTCCTAGGACTTACTGTTAAGGGAAAGCAGTCCGCCTTGGGAGAAAAAAAATTTAGAGTCATGAACTAGGTAACAGTCCATCAGAAAAATGTCAGCCAAACTTTTGTCTTGCAGTTGCAATCAATTTCGCTTTGAAATCATCCCCTTGAAACGTATAAACACAGCCATCACTAATGGTGTGACAGTTGTGTGTTAGAGCTCAGCTTCGAGGAGTTGGCATGCCAGGTGGGGTGACACGGGAAGAGGCTGGAGAGGCACGTTGGACTCTATCCAGGAGACAGCGGGGAGCCAGTAGAATCTTTAAGCAAAGGAGCATCATGCTTAAATCTGCTTTTCAGGGAACTAATTCAGGCAGTATGAGAAGGATGGATGGAAGCGTGAGCGATCTTTGTGTACATACCTTCACGATACAGTTAGCTTTTATAATAAGTTCCTGGCTCTCAACTTAGCTTACCAGAAATGTATAGAATTGTGAATTCCCATGTCTTTTGTTCTAATTTAATTTTTAAAATAGTATTTGTACCCTGACTCAACCCCAGAAGGAACTGAGGCAAAAATGGATGTGTTAGGTTAAACTTTAAGCAACTTTAAGCCATCATGTGCTTAATAGTAGTTCCTTATAGCCACCTTAAAAACAAATAATTAGAATTATAAATTCAGTACCAGTGTGCCCTTATTACTTAATTTGTACCAGTTATCATACTCAATCCCTTCCTCCTTGGAGCCTGGACCCCCAGACACTGGCGCCAAAACCCACGAGGCTTTTGGATGCTTCCTTCTGCGTCTTGCTGCTGAGCAGATCCCTCTGCCCAGAGAGGTCACCCCTGCCTGGCCATTCTTATCTGCTTTCTCTCTCCCACCAAATGAGGCAGGACAAGAGAGCGAGACACAGCAACCTTCTGCCTCCTTATATGATAGCTCTATGCCTGCCTTTCACCAAACAAAAGACACTTTCACACTCTCCCTTTTATTCATGAGCTTCCCCTCCATCCTCTGTGGGTGTGTGCGCAACTTACCAGCAGGAGTTCCCCTGCTGTCATCAGGTGTCTGTAGATTTCCCTTAGGAAGGCTCGAGCAACAGGCTTCCGGTGTAGGGCAAAGAGTTCTTACAAAACACTGGATCCAAAAGGTAAACGGAAAATAAACCACCTGCGCTCTAAAGAAGGCATCTTTCCACCAAAAGTGGGAAGGTGGCTGATGCTGTTTTAAAATATTATTTGTCTGTTTCTGCTGCCCTTCTGTGTAACATTTTTCTCGGGCGAAATCCTCCCAGAAGCGGCATGTGATAAGCTAGCTTTAAGTGGTTAGAGAAACCTAGGTATCTGTGTGTTTCTTCCCACTGCTATGCATCATCTTTGTTTCCCGATAGTTGTGGTATAATATGCCTTTCCTAAATGACCAGGTATTGTATAAAAATCTGTAGAGCTAAATTGGAATATTTTAAGCACTTCGAAGGGCAGAAAAGTGGTGTCAATGTCAGTAGACTGAAGCTTGGCTTTCACAGAAAGTCAACATAAAATGACCACCATTCAGCATGGACATAACTTTTCGAACTTCATTTGACAGGACTTGCTGGTTCTTGAAGAACAAGAGGTAAGTAGTCTCGAGAGATGCCTGGTCGTGCCGCTCCGCCTCCATATTTGTAAATGAGCTTCCCCTTCACCAGGAACACAGCCCTTTATCCCAGGCACACCTCTCTGTGGATTTGCACAGCGAGAATCTCTTATCACTGAAAAGACTCCACTGACATGTTTTCTCGGGTGTATTTCAGAATTTTCTATGCAGCTAGCCGTAAAGATAGAAAAACAATCAAGTTGCTTAAATCTGCTTGGAAATATTCGAATGTTAACCTCATGATCAGGGTAAGGAATTAGGTTTTTGTTTTCATTCAGTTAAAGCTAGTGTACTTTATTAGCACACTCGACTTACAGAATGCCATATTATTTGCATGTTTCCATTTCCTGTTGTCCCATTTAAAAAAAAATATGTTGGGTTTTCCAAGTCCATAACTAACATAGAGAAATATCTGAAGTATTATCAATAGACAGTTGAGTAAATCAGTGGAGTGTGTGTACACTGTGCCTCTCGGTAAATGGCAGTATCATTCGTCCAGTTGCTCAGGTCAAACTTGGGAACATCCTTGACACCTCTCCTTCTGTCACACCCCCCATCTAATCCATCAGCACATTCCAGGGACACGTCTCAATGCCTCCACCACCACCGCTCGAACCCCTCGACACCAGCCCCACCGTCTCCTGCCTGGACTCTGCAGCTCTCCAGCTCTTCTCCCTGCTTCCTGTCTTGCCCTCTCTTCTAGTTTTCACAGAGTATCCAAACATGCCAGGCCAGGTCCTCCCTACGAAGGCCTGCGTGATATGGCTGGTGCCACCTCTCCATCCTCTGCTCTGCACTAACCACACTGACTTCCTTCTTCTTCCACCTCCTCAGGAAGCCTGCTCTTCCCACCGCAGGGATGCTCCTCCCAGGTGTCTCATGGGTCACACCCTCACTTGATTAGCATCTCTGCTCAGCAAGGCCTTCCCTGGTCACCTGTTTAAGACAGCACACCCTGCCTCTCACCCACTGCCCTTCTTACTGCTTTGCTTATCTTCTTAACACATGGATTTCATTTATTCAGTTTTTATCTGTTGCCCCCATTAGAATGTAAGCACCATGAGAGCAGGGACTTATTCAATTTTGTTCACTGCTGTATCTTCAGAGCCTAGAACTGTGCAGATAGAGGACACAAAGTAAATATTTGTTGGTTGAATAAGTGAATTATGTATGTATTGATTGAATGAATTATGAAATATTATGATGCCATTAAAAAGAATGAGGTAGACCTCATTACTGGCATGGAAACATTTCCACGACATAGTATTTACTGAGAAAAAAGTAATTCACAGGGCAATACTTACAGTATAATCCCAGTTGTTTTTATAAACACAGATTTCTATGTGTATTCATTCATTCACTCCTCTCCTCCATTCATTGATTCAACAAATGTTTACTGAACTCTGACTGTGGGTGAACCGTGTACTACTTGAGGCATTGGGGATTGCTGAACAAGACAAGGTCCCTTCTTCATGGAGTTTACAATCTGGTGAGCTAAGACCAACTAAGCAAGTAAATAAGCAAACATAAACACGGTACTGTTGACAGCCCCAACAGCTGTGGGGAAAGTAAACAAGGTAGGTGATGTGGGGTCAGGGGTAGGTTTTATACGTTAACCAAACAGGGAGGGTTTCTCTGAGGTAACGGCATCTCAGCTGATTCCTGAACATGGTGATGTAAATGCAAGGAAGGAGGCTGAGAGGTTTCACCGCCGACTGTTGGCAGGAGTTGCTTTGGGCAGGTTCATGGAAGTGTAAGGTGGGATGAGGCAGAGAGCGGGCAGAAGGAGACATCTACATTTTAATCTACATATTCACCATGTATGAATCATGCTTTTTGCTAAAGAATCCATGAACTCCACGTGTAGTTTGTAAAAGGCAAAAAATAAAAGTCATACACATTTCTGACAAACATTTGAAGAATACAGAAATGCACAAAAGGCATAAAGAAAATATCACCTGCAATCACAGAGGAAACTAGTATTGGTATAGTATCACATTTTGATATATGTTTGTTATATTTTATATAAAATTAGGATTATACTATATATAGTTTTTATGTCTCAAAATGACTGTACTTGCTAATTCACAAATATTTATTGAGCGCCCAAGAGTGCATGCACCTGCCCGTTGTGACAAACAGTACAGAAATTTATCAGTGGAAAACATGAAAGCTCCCCCACTTCGCCACTTCCACCCTCCCTTGAAGAACCACTGTTTGCTGTTTGGTGTACATCCTCTCACACTTTTCTTTGGATCTCCCAAATTTTGACAAAGGCGTAGCTGATCTCTTTATTTCTCAATTTTATTTCCTTACTAAGGGGATATTTGCGAGAAGCAACAAGAGCACTCATGACAATGTACCTGAAGAGGCGTGAGCAGTGGCCAGCATCCTTCAGAGCTTCTCTGAGAGCTGTGTGGCCAATGCACTCTTCTCTAATCCTGCCAGCTTCTTGACTTTATCTCAGTTCCACCCAATTATAGTGACAATCAGCTGCAAAGACGGGCGGGGAAAAATCAGTAAACAATTCTAGTGATGTTTCTGAAAGGTTAGCTATTTGGTAAAGTGTTGTTTGGTGTCCTGAAGCCTAAGTTTTATTTGTCCACTGTGTAGAGAGCGCCCCCTGCCCCCGCCAGGAGAGAACATGGCATCCCAAGTAAACACACGTGGAGAGGGTGACAGATGTGTAGGAACATGTGAATCACAGAAATATGGAGACATTGCCTAAATAAGAGTAACAAGGAACCAGGGGCGTCCAGTTTTGAATCAGGACATCATTTCTTGATTCCAAAATAGTCTTCTGGAATCAATGGGACATTAGTCTCCCCCGTATACTTCACTTTCTTCAGAAGAAATATAATTCCTAGCATACTATTAATTCCCAAGAATGTGACTATACGTTGACGATAATCATGTTGAGTTTTGTCTCAGGAAATTTAGAACTTAAAAATTTAAAGTCCCATACAAGTGGGCATTACAAATATGACCTCATCTCTATGGTGAGTGTCTGAGCAGGACTGAAGTTCCAAGAAAACCAGTTCCCACAGATTCCCTCCACCAGTCACCTCTCTCCAGGGGCCCAGGTGTGGTCTTGGGACTTTGAGCACTCCCTCCCATCCCCCAAGTGGCAGCCAGCCTCATGAAGCACTGATGACGTTAGGCTCAACACTTCGTTAAAATATGACCCGTGGTGGTCAGGTAGCCCCAAATCAAATGATGCCCTCCTCAAATAGCCCCTCCTAAAAACTATCTCCTCAAAAAATATAATGCATCTGTTCAGCGATGCCTTGATTTCTGAAGATAGGAGAAAACTGTTCTTCATTGACATCATTTGTGAAGCCCGGGAAACAAAATTACCAAAACGAGACCCCATAAGGAATTTCAAGTACATATCAAGGCCTTGCAACACCAGTCTTTCTGAAGCCTCCCGATGAAGTGGGTGAGTACCCTCAGCAAGGGTACTGATGCCAGTCACAGAGCTGCCCCAACAAAGCTTTTTAAAGCTTCAGCCAGTGATCAGGCAGCAGTGGGTCCCATTTCTGCTTGTAACTTTTAGCTTCGCTCAACTCAAAACCATCCTGAGAAGACGCTGCCACTGTGTTGGAAAGAGCACTGGATCGAAAGTCAGGAGACCGGACTTCCAGCCCCAGTCCTGCCATCCACTTAGTACCAGCCTTGGGCAAGTCTAGTCTTCCCTGGGCTTCAGTTGTCCTTTCTGTAAAATGAAAGCTATGGATTCAGTGGACCAGAGGGTCCCTTCTGGTTCTAACAGGCTGTTAGTTCATGGCTTATGGCTCATCGCTCTTGTCACTGACCCAGTCTTTCTGCCCTTGGCTTGCTAGCTGTCAGCTCAGCTGGACCTGATCCTGGGCCTCCTGACCGTCTGCTGGTTGGTTCCTCTAGTCCTGTGGTTCTCAAAGTGGGGTCCCTGGGCCGCAGCATCAATGTCACCTGCGGACTTATCAGAAATACAAATTCTTGGACGCTACCCCAGACCTGTGGAATTGGAGACCCTGGGAACGGGGCCAGCAATCTTTATTTTAACAAGCCTTCCAGGTGATGCTGATGCCTGGTCAAGTTTGAGAACCACTGCTTTAGTCTCTGCACTGTTATTCTAAGAGGGTCATCTGTCAGACCCCGAACTACTGTAGGTGCTTGTTAAGGGACTACTGAGAATGGAAGCGGTGTCAGAGTCTTAGAGACATGTGATTGCTGTCACATTCCCAAAGGAGAGAAAGAAGAGCTACAAAAAGCATAGAACCCTGAAGTGGACAGAAATCCTTGACAAAATCCCAGGAAATTTACCAAAAATGGGTTTGTGATGAAGAGGTGATCATTTGGAAGCAGCTTGTGAAAAATAAGTTGTATCTGACCACTTGTGTTTCTTTTCTCATTTATTACGCATACAATTATGCCATGAATATTTATTAACCCTCTCCAATATACCCAGCACAGTGGCGGGTCCTGGAGATTCCACGGAAAGTAAGATGTATACCTTCCCTCCTTCACAGGACTTAAGTTCTAGTGGGAGAAACGGACAAATATGCAAGCTCAATAAAAAGAATTACAGAGTGTGAATAGTGCTATTAAGAAAATAAATAAGCTGCCGGGACGGAGAATAACAATGTGGGAGTGTGTTGGGAGATCAGGGAAGGCCTCTCTGGAAATTGACGTTTGAGTTGAGACCCGCATGGTGGGCAAGAGCTTCTGTAGAAGGAGCTGTGGAGGAGCCCCGGGTGGAGGAAACAGCCTGGGAGCCGCCTCCCTCTTCCTCACTCCGTAGAGGAAACCACCAGATAGAAAATTACTACTACTGATGGGTATGCATCTGTCCCTCAGGTGTATTGGGGGCAGAAGAATGTTTAGAAGTACAGCCGTAGACCTTTGGATTTTCAGTCTTAATTCTCCCAGATCCAGCTGTCCTGAATTCAGGCATTCTGCCTTGATTCCCCGCTCTGACCCACTGGCAATGTTTTAATCACCTTTGTTCTTTGCCCCTTAACTGACCCCTGAGAATTCCCCCATCAAACAGCCTTGCAAGGGTTGATTCTTTTCCAACCTCAGAGTTTTTTAAATTATGAAATACTTCAGGCACACAAAAATGTATAGACAACAATATAATGAAGACCTATAACCCTATTACCCAATTTAAGAAAATATATATATATATTAAAAATACAGTTGAGCTCCCTGATCCCATTCCTCTCTCTTCCCTGTGGAAGCTGTTATCTTGCATTTGGTATTTATCATTCCCACAGAGTCTGATTTTAACCCAGCATTTAAAGTTGAGGATAGTAGACTGAACATTTGTACTAACTACTTCTTGATTGCCTTTTTCTCCCCACATCTGTTTTATGACTTCTTGAGATTAAATAGCTTTAGGAATTGGGTTAACTGAGCTTTTAGAATACGTTGCCTACAGTTGCCAGTTCTATTTCTAAAAGAGTCCTCGAGATATCAGCCTCAGATTGTTGTGTTAAATTTTGAATTACACTGAGCTCTCCAGGTTCCAGACTGCTGCTGCTGGGCTGATCAGAGGATGGTGCCAGTCCTGTGAGTTCCTGTGGGCTATTTATTTTGAGGACTGTTTTGCTGCAGAATGGACCTGGTATCCTGCAGACGCTATTAGTAGTGAAATTTCAAATGAACTCACAGAAAAGCACAGTTTCCTCTGTAAGCTATGAAAATCAAGGAATGATTGTTGTTAATATTGGTCAGAATTGAGATGGAGGGGAGGAAGCAATCCACCAGGTAGTCATTCAGGTCACTGTAGTATTCCTGAATAACGACTAGCACATCTCATAACTGTGTATGCTTTGATGAGAAAATTAAATTCAGCACCTTTTGTTGTCTCATTGTAAGGGCTCTGTGAATTTCAAGTTTGGGGTTCTTTTTGCCAAAGATGGGCAGCTCACTGATGATGACATGTTCAGCAATGGTGAGTGTCTCCTTTCTTCTGACACCCGGCCCCAGCCTCATTGCAATTTAGATGATCCCAGCTGAACTTGCCTGTTGCGTTGGAGTTTTTAATGCAAAGAAACAGCCAGTAGTTTTATGAAGTTGAAGGGTGAATTTTCAGGGTAAATTTTATAGGAAAGAAGTTGCCCAGTTTCCTTCATCTGGCAAATATTTATTGGTCACCAAATTACTGGCACCAGGGATACAGTCTACCTGGAAAATTACATGGGGATTTGAAGAATTTCATTCTACATAATCTCAGGAGCAAAGGGGCGACTTTTCTCTGGGATTTTTATGCTTGAGAGAATTACAGAATGGTCCTATTTCCTGTTATTTCACACTTTTCATATTAAGGACCTGTTTCTTATCAATGGGAGCAGTAATGATGTTTGCATTTTGCAACACTAGACCCTTGTGACCCCAGTCTGGCAGCGCTCAGTTTGGTTAGTCTAATTCTGTAGTTCTCCTTTCCTCGGCTTCTGGGAACTGTGACCCTCCTGTACAGTCTCCAAGAAGAGGGAAGCACGATTTCTCATTCTGTTTGCCTGCTGCACATGTCAGCGGAGCCTAGTTAATTTTCAAGTGATTTCACTGCATAGTTAGAAAACGGGGACTTGTGGACACTGTACTTTCTTCACATTTGACCTCTTCTTACAGAAATCGGAAGTGACGCTTTTCAAAAATTTTTAAATCTCCTGGGTGACACAATCACTCTCAAGGGCTGGACAGGCTACCGTGGAGGTCTGGACACCAAAAGTAAGGTTGCCTCCTGATCCATTCTGCTGTGATTTGTATAACTTTTGTTAGTCAGCCTCATCTGAATTTGAATTTGTACCCAAGGTGGGGTACGCTATGTCATAACTGTACAGCATTTCTAGTTTTTTTCCTGTACTTTTACCTCTGTCATTTTATTTGCTCTTCACGGCCAGTCCTTGATGTAAGCCAGGCAGGTGACATGAGGCTCATTTAGCCTAAATTTGATAGGCTTCAAATCAGGTACCCTGACCCTCTGGGGGCCCCATCTCGCCCACGTTGGAGTCATGTCACAGATTCTGAATACAGAAAGGTTAGGCGATTTGTGAGAGCTGCCCTGTGAGTAACTTAACTGGCAGATGCAGAGATGAAGTATTCGGTCCCAGTTGTCAGGCCTCAGCTCCCCCCTGCTCCTGCCCCCCTGATGAGCTCTGTGTGCCTGTGGTGACTCCTGGAGTACCTGCAAGTCCATCATCCTCACCACCCTTCCCCAGTGTGATCTGATAGACATCCCTAGCAATTAGACACTGTTTTCATCCCCATTTTCAAATTAAGAGACTGAGGCTCAGAGAAGGCAAGGTAACGTGTCAAAAGGAACCTAGCTAATGAGAACTCGAACCCAAGTCTAACTCCAAAGCGCATGCTTTGAATCACTGTACAGTGCTGCCAGGGACATAGTTCCTTTTGTTTTATGGACATGACAGCTGTGTGTATGTCATCTTGTGTTCATTTTGTCCTGAGCACCAGCAGTGCTAGAAGGCAAGGAACTGTAACATACTCTCCTTTTGAGCCCAGACTTCTCATGATCTCTGCTCCAAGGCAAGGCATGAATCAGACAGCAAGCGAGCTTAGAGGCGGGTGAAGAGGTCCCCCCGTGTGGGCAGGAGCCTTGCATCAGTTGGAGGGGGTTCCATACTGTTGCTTCCACTCAGGTGGATGATCATAGGATCTTTGGGATGTACTAACTGCTGTATTCCTCTAGTCTGCAAATAAAGACTATTTCCTTACGGCCTCAGAATTCTCTGTGCTCACTAAATGTATATTGTATTTTACAGATGACACCACAGGGATTCATTCTGTTTATACCATCTACCAAGGGCATGAGATCATGTTTCATGTTTCTACCATGTTGCCATATTCCAAAGAGAACAAACAGCAGGTACGTGTGAACACGCAAACCATTCAATAGTCAGTGACCTCAGTGTGGAGAAAGCATAGCTGTGACTTCATAGAATTAGAGACTATGGATGTTAATACATGAGCTGAACTTCAGGCACCAATTTTGGGGATGTTGTTACAGTCTGTTTATTTGAACTTTCAACAAGCCGTAGGAAGAACTACCCTCACTGATCAGGAAATAAAGGATCAGAGGCAGTGGTGCGTGTACACGTCTGTGTGGATGTGTGTGTGTGTGTGTGTGGATGTGTGTGTGTGTGTGCGTGCGCCTTTGTGTGAGTGTGGTTTTCTACACTCCTGAGGGACTATCTTGCATATACGTGGCCTTTTCTCTGTGACTTCTGTCCATGTGCCTTGTGTCTTGTCAGAATGAGATTTTTCCAAGATGTAACACTATGTTTCCTGAGGAATGGTTGCAAGTGTTTTTTCAGGTTAGTGCAGGAGGTTAACACTGAGCATCTACATGGCCTGTGCCCTATCGGGGAAAAAACTACCTGAGAACACTCCTCACCCACCCCAGAGATTAGCCATTTCCAGGAGAAAACTTACCAGTTTGATGAAATCTAGATATAACAATGATACATGCTGCTGGTTTTTGAAGGATTTGGGGGGTTCCATTTACCTTTTTATTAGATTCTCGTCCCTTTTTTTACACACTGAAGGCATCTGTATAAGTAAATATCACAAACATGAATGGACCGTTGTTCAGCAAAGATTTGTGAAAAATACGAACCTAGAGAGGGTATGTGATGGGCTAAAAGGGCTTTTTTCTGAACACTTATAATCCATATTTCAGTAAGACTTCAGTGAGGGGGAAAGACACAATGCAGATCATTGGGCTAAAACATGGCGGTGTTGTCTTGAGACATAGCGGTGCTTTGGGGACATGGTGGGGGTTGAGGGGAGGTCAGGAAGAGCTCGTTCTGTCTGGTGGTTTGGGGCCTGGAATAAGGAGCTGGTGAATTGTCTTATAGGCAGTGGAGACCCATTGGAGGTTTTAAGCTTGATCTGATTTTAGAAGGCTAACTGGTAAAGGACAGGCAGAAGCAGGAAGTGCCTCAGCCCAGGAAACCTGCTTAAGTGGCTAAGAGTTACTTTCTGCAAGGCGTCTTCCCTCATGTGGTTGAGGTGACCTATGTTAGTGCTACCAGGCTGTCTCTACCTCTTAGGAGCTGAAGCTCTTAGGATCTTGGGATCACGTGGAGAAGAGAGACCAAGCTGGCCTTCCCAATCATCATGAATTGTGTTGACCTCTTACATCTCAACAATAATAGCGAAAAACTTCCACTGAAGTATTTTACAATCCTCCTCCTCCCCCAACTCTGTCCGACATTTTCAGCCCTGTACATTCACCAACATTGCCCATGTCCTGTGACAGATAAGGGCATTAGCCAGAGACAGGAGGAAGCAATGTGACAGTTCAACCTTCACCCAACCCAAGTCTTTAATCTTTTTTCTTTTAATTTAATTTGTTTTTGGCTGTGTTGGGTCCTCGTTGCTGTGCACGGGCTTTCTCTAGTTGCGGCAAGCCGGGGCTACTCTTCATTGAGGCGTGTGGGCTTCTCGTTGCGGTGGCTTCTCTTGTTGCGGAGCACAGGCTCTAGGCGCACGGGCTTCAGTAGTTGTGGCACGCTGGCTCAGTAGTTGTGGCTCGCAAGCTCTAGAGCGCAGGCTCAGTAGTTGTGGTGCATGGGCTTTGTTGCTCCGCAGCATGTGGGATCTTCCCGGGCCAGGGCTCGAACCCGTGTCCCCTGCACTGGCAGGCAGATTCTTAAGCATTGCACCACCAGGGAAGTCCTAAGTCGTTAATCTTATCTTTTTGAGGGGGCTGTTAGCATATTAAGATGTAACGCGTTTACCAGGAGAACTGAAATATTCCCAGATGGACTCTGGTGTGCTCAACATCCTGGCCAGCTCCACGGGTAGTGCTAGTGCCCTCCACTTGCCCAGCATCAGTAGATATGAAGAAAATCACAAGTAGAAAACTTGTCTCTATTACCAGGAAGATAAAGCAGGTGGGAAGAGTCAAAGAAATGCACAGTGACAGTGAACCTTATTGGTGCCTGATTGTGGGAGAGCAGAGAAGGACCACTAACTGCAAGCCTCCTTCTGAACCTGTCATGGTTTCTTGGGGGCCTAGGGTAATGGTCAAAAGTCAGAGGCCAGGGCTTCCCTGGTGGTGCAGTGGTTGGGAGTCCACCTGCCGATGCAGGGGACGCGGGTTCGTGCCCCGGTCCGGGAAGATCCCACATGCCGCGGAGCAGCTGGGCCCGTGAGCCATGGCCGCTGAGCCTGCGCGTCTGGAGCCTGTGCTCTGCGATGGGAGAGGCCACAACAGTGAGAGGCCTGCGTACTGTAAAAAAAAAAAAAAAAAAAGTCAGAGGCCAACGTGGCTCATAAAATCTTGGTGGCTTTTTGACCTCCTAGCATCTAGAATGCTAGTGGAACAGTCCAAGCCACATTCCCAAATCTGATGTAAAGAAACAAGCTTTCACAAAGATTTTGTAGGTTCTGGTACTACAATTAACTCCTCCATCTCTGTCCTCCATCACCAGACCAAACCACAATGGGGGCAGGGGAGGGGGTGTAGTTATTTGGCTCTCTGAGACTCATCTTCTCCCTAACGTCCCGTGATGTCTGCACCCCTAACATCCAGTCTCCCAGCATTCCAGACCCCGACAGCAGCACCTAGGACCAGAGGAAAGCACAGGCTCTGTGATCAGCCGGATCTGGGCCAAGCCCTAGCTCTGCCACGAGCTAGCTCTGTGATCTTGGACACCCCGTGTGTGCCGCCAGCCCCAGGGCTCGGTTCTCGGCTCCCTTCTCTTTCTACACTCATTCGTCCCTTTATGATCTCATCCAGTCTTATGGTTCTGAATAGCTTTTATATGCCACTGACACTCAAACTTACAGCTCCAGCCAGCCCTCGCAGGAACTCCAGACCAGATATGCAGCGTTCTCGACACCTTCCCTGGGCTCGACATCTCAGACCTAGTCTTTCCAAAGCTGAACTCCGACTCTCCTCCAGACCTGTTCCTCCTGCAGTCTTTCTTATCTCTGTTGATGGCTATTCTGTTCTTCCAGTTTCTGGGGCAAAATGACTCTGGAGCCATTCTTGACCCCTCTCTGTCTCATCCCATTTTCAATTTGTCAGGAAATCCTGTTGGCTCGACCTTCAGATGACACCTAACCTCTCCTCACAATTCTGTTACCACACAGCTCTGAGCCCCATCACCTCTTGTTGGATTATTGCAGTAGCTTCCTCTCTGGCCTCGCTGCTTTTACCCTGGTGCCCTGATAGACTGTTTCTCAGTCCTCCAGCCAGAGTGATCCTTTAAAATGCACGTCAGTCTCTTCCCAAACAGTGGCTCCTGCTTCACTCAGAGTCAAAGCCAGATCCTTAGAGTGGCCTGCAAGGCCCCACGTGACCTCTGTTCCTTCTCTGGTCCCATCGCCCACTACTCTTCTTATTTCCTCCCTCCCTGTCATATTGGCTTCCTTTCCTGTTCCCCAGAGTCACCAGATACTGTCCCATGTCATGGTCTTGGCGTTGCCCTTCTTTCTGCCTAGAACTCTCCTAGAACTCTCTCCTACCAGGTATACTCTGGCTGCCTCACTCACTGCCCTCAGATCTACCCAAATGTCAGCTGTTAAACTGAACCCCTGGCTGAATTTAAAGCTGCAACCCACCCTCCCCCAGCGCCCCCAGGCCCCTGTGTGGCTCTCTTTCTTTTTCTCCATCTCTTTCTCCAGTGCACGTATTACCGCCTAACGTTATGTGTATTATTTAGTACACTTGTTTGTTATATTTACTATGTAATTTCTGTGCCCCCTGCTAGAGTGTACGCCCCATGAGGGCAGGGAGATTTGTCTGCTTTGTTCCTGGCATATACTAGGAGCTCAATAATTACTTTTAAAAAATACATAAAAGCCATGGAAGGAACCTAAATGCCCATTGACAGACTAATGGATAAAGAAGATGTGGTACGTATATTCAATGGAATATTACTCAGCCATAAAAAGGAATGAAATTGGATCATTTGTAGAGATGTGGATGGACCTAGAGACTGTCATACAGAGTGAAGTAAGTGAGAAAGAGAAAAACAAATATTGTATATTAATGCATATATGTGGAATCTAGAAAAATGGTACAGATGAACCAGTTTGCAAGGCAGAAATAGAGACACAGATGTAGAAAACAAACGCACAGACACCATGGGGAGAAAGTGGGGAAGGCGGGGGGGGCGGTGGTGGGATGAATTGCAAGATTGGGATTGACATATATACACTAATATGTATAAAATAGATAACTAATGAGAACCTGCTGTATAAAAATTAATTAATCTAAAAAAATAATAAAATATATATGTATAAAAGCTTTATTGACATATTATTCATATACCATACAATTTGCCCACTTCAGTATGTTCACAAGGTTATTCAGCTATCACCAAGATCAATTCTAGAATGTTTTCGTACCCCAAAGAGAAACCCCTCTCTTAGCCAATACTCCCCACTCCACCACTGCCCGGTCTCTGGTAACTACCAGTCTGCTTTCTCTCTTGATTTGCTTATTCTGGACACTTCGTATAAATGAAATCACATAATATGTGGTCTTTTGTAACCAGCATCTTGCACTTAGCATGTTTTCAGGTTTCATCCATGCTGTAGCCTGTATCTGTATCTCATCTCTTTTTATTGCTGAATAATTTCCCATTTTTTAGATACCCACCACATTTTGTTTATCCACTCATCAGTTGATACATCAAAAATTACTTATTTTTATTTTAACGTAAAATTTACAGGTTTAACCACTTTTAAGTGTACAGTTCAGTACAGTGTTGTGCAGTCATCACCACTGTCCATCTCAAGAACTTTATCATCTTCCCAAACTGAAACTCTGTACCCATTAATCAATAAATCTGCATTTCTCCCTCCCCCAGCCCCTGGCAACCACCATCCTCCTCTCTGTCTTTATGAATTTGACCATTCTAGGAATCTCATATAAGTGGAATCAAACAACATTTCCCTTTGTGTCTGGCTTATTTCACTGAGCACAATGTCCTCAAGGCTCATCCATGTTGTACTATGTGTCAGAATTTCCTTCCTTTTTAAGGTTGAATAATATTCCATTGTATGTTTATACCACATTTTCTTTATCCATTCATCCACTGGTGGAAGTTTGGGTTATTTCCACCTTTTGGCTATTATGAATACTTCCACTAAGAACATTGGTATACAAATATTTGTTTGAGTCCCTGCTTTCAATTTTTGGAGTATATACCCAGAAGTGGAATTGCTGGATCATATGGTAATTCTATGTTTAGTGTTTTTGAGGAACCACCATATCATTTTCCACAGCAGTGGCTATATTTTACTTTCCTACCAGCAATGCATAAATTCCAGTTTTTGCACATTTGTAACAACACTTGTTATTTTCTTTTTTTAAAATAGTTATCCTAATGGGTGTGAAGTGGTATCTAATTGTGCTTTTGATTTGCACTTCCCTAATAATTAATATATTGAGCATCTTTTTGTATGTTTATTATCCATCTGTATATCTCCTTTAAAGAATTGTGTATTCAAGTACTGTGCCTATTTTTTAATCACATTATTTGTATTTTTGTTGTTGAGTTGTAGGAGCTCTTTATATATGTTATTGGATATATGATTTGCAAATATTTCTCCCATTCTTTGGGCTGCCTTTTCACTTTGTTGATAGCATCCTTTAGTGTACAAAAGTTTTAAATTTTGAGGTAGTCGAATTTGTGTATTTTTTTCTTTCATTGGCTGTGCTTTTTGTGTCATATCCAAGAAACAATTGCCAAAAATCTTTCTGAACTGAATTGAATTGAAATTATTAGAACATCTCTAAACCTTAGTTTCCTTATTTGCAAAATGAGAATAATATCTAATATGAATCAGATAGGGATCCTGTTCTCGGGAGCTTACTGTATAGAATAGGGGACACACAAGGGATCCATGGGTACAGTGAATCATTCTGTTTGGCCGGTTAGGCAAAGGTCTTGGACAGGGGTTGGCAAACTATGGCCCATGGGCCAGATGCAGCGTACTGCTTGTTAAATAAAGTGTTACTGGAACACAGCCATGCCCACTGATTTATGTATTGTCTATAGCTGCTTTTCTGTCACGACAGCACAGCTACATGGTTGTAAAGAGACAGTACGATCTGCAAACCCAAAAATATTTACTGTCTGGGCCTGTACAGAAAAGATTCACTGACCACAGGTCTAGGAGATCATTTTGGAAAGGTCAGCTGGGATCAGATTAGGTAGGGCCATTGTTCTCACCAAGTATATGCTTCAGAACTAGCGAAGGCATTTATTTATATTTTTAAATATACATGTTTGAGCCCCGTCCCTAGGGAATTCTGATGCAATGCCTCTGGTCTGGGGGCCTTGAATGTCAGACTAAGGAGATGAAGCAGGAGTGAAGGTGAACCCAATCAGAGCTGTAAAGTGGGAGAGAACGGAGGCAAGGAGGCTGTTAAGGAGGCTCCTGAGGGAGGGTAGTCAAGAGGAAATGCAGGCCTGAATTGGGAGAGGAGGGGAGGAGATGGCTAGGGAAGCCAGGAGATGGGCTGGTGAAATTTGGGAGGCAAGGAGACAAAGATACTGAAGCTCCGGGCTCTGTGAGCGTTGGGGTTTATCGTGCCGAGTTAGTGTTTTAACTCTGTGAATGTACCGTGTGTGAGCAAACTTCTCAAGGGACGTGTTGTATGTTTGCGTCCAGGTAGAAAGGAAGCGCCACATTGGAAATGACATCGTCACCATCGTGTTCCAGGAAGGGGAGGAGCCTTCTCCTGCCTTCAAGCCTTCCATGATCCGCTCCCACTTTACACGTATCCTGAGCCTGTGTGAACCCTCCCACTAGCAAGCTGTTGGTCAGCCTCACTGGACTTAAAATGACCCTCAAACCAAATGTTACGGTTGACTGGCATGTTGTGGTTGTTTTGCGTTGCTAGATTCTTAGACCCACTGTGTTGTATTTTTCCCTCTTCTCTCTCCATCCATTGCAGTAATGGATGGACGCATTCTCAGAGAATTCTTGACTTTGGAACTATCTTCCCTTTCCTCAGGTAGTCTATGAAATGAGGGAAACTTCCTACCACCCACTGATAATAAAGGAATTAGAAGAATTATAGTTAGTGAATCCTCTGAGAAATTTGCTTTAGGTATAAAAACTTGCAAGTTAAGATAAAAAGCCAAAATAATGTGTCTTTGTTGACTCTAAGCCCTAGGAATGGCTGCTACATTACCATCTCTTGACATTTGAGATATGATAGAATTAATCCTATTTTTATTTGCTTTCCCTCTGCTTCCTCTCATCCCTCTTTAGCTCATATTGCTGCCAAAGCCCTGCTGAAGTTCTCGGTAATGTCCAAGCTCAGCTCAGTCACACAGGCCTGGCACATGAGCATGGTCAGCCCAACACATCCCCAGCCTTGGCCCCGTTGTCCTGGGCCACTGGCCGTGACAGTGAGACCCAGCAGTAGTGCCTACAGGTTGTACATAATAAGTAAAAGGCAACTAATAGGCGTTTTTCAGAATAAATTCTGGTCTAGTTGTTCATGTTCCTTGGAAACTCCAGTGAAAGTGTTGGGAGATAGAACCGTGGTGACTCATTGCATCTGCAAGTAGATTGCTCTGCATCCTTTGACTTGTTCACTGTAGCCTCACAAAATTGCCATGAGGGCAGGGAAGAAAACAGATATGCACGTACACATTAATAATAAGTGGTATCTTGCTCTGTTCACTGATGTAGGACTAATATTTCCCTCTTCCTGCAGCGGTTCTTCTTGTAGAACAGAAAGAAAACTTCTCCGGGAGGGGGAGGGAAGTGATCAGAGTGACAGAGAGATCATCATTAGTTTTAGAATTTCCTTTTGTTATGAGTTTTAGATTTGAGGCTTGGCATATTTGTTTCTGGAAAGGGACAAGCCGATAATTAATGCAAATTCTTTCCACTAAGTCTAGGAGTGGAAACGCTTTGAGGGACTGAGGATGGTTTTTAGCCCTAGCTAAGGAAAGCCGGGGCTGGGAGATGGTGGGGGAGGAGGAGGAATGGAAGAAGGAAAGAAAAGCTGGTGGAGGTGGTACTATTTCAGACTCAACTCGCCCGATACAAGCAAAGCAGATTCTACTGAGAGGCTGCCGCCAGCTACACTGGTTTGTTTTGGTTTGTTTTGTCTACCAAAGCCAGAAGGAGAGAGAAGGAAGGTGTACAGTGGAAACATTTAAATTTCTTTTCTTTTCAAAATGTGTGAGATGAAATATATGACTCATTTCATTTTGGGACCTTGTTTATACTTTCAGGCAAGGGAACTGATCTTTTTGCTTTGTTTTAGTTGTTTAATAGCCTTATTTATATTGCTTTTCTGAAGGATTTGGAGAAGTAGCCCTTTCCCGAAAGGATGAGCACGCAGAGGTTGAACCTGTGTCTTCCCGGGCTGTGTCTTTAACAGAAGTCAAGGTTCCATCTCAGCCTACGGGTGACAGGAGCCCTGACGCCAGGAGTGCAGGTCCAGGATGATTCTGCACACAGGGTTTGCAAAGCACAAGCCGTTGACTGTGTGAATTGGGGTCGTTGATTAATTTCCTTAACCAGCACCACAGATATTTTTGCCTTAGTGAGGTATGATCAGCAAAAGGACAATTACAGGTTGGTAACAACTTTATCTCGATTGCTTGTTCTAATTCTCATGTTTACATGTTAATTTGGCATTCATTTTAAGACTTTTTTTTTTTTTGGTCACGCCGGGTCTCAGTTGCAGCAAGCGGGCTCCTTAGTTGTGGCTCGCCGGCTCCTTAGTTGTGGCATGTGAACTCTCAGTTGCAGCATGCATGTGAGACCTACTTCCCTGATCAGGGATCGAACCCAGGCCCCCTGCATTGGGAGCTCGGAGTCTTAACCACTGCGCCACCAGGGAAGTCCTGAGACTCTTGATGTACATATTTTTTGATTGATTTGAAAGCCACCGTGTCTTCAGGAAAAGCTTGTTGCATATAGTGTTGCTCCATGCAGTAGACCCAAGGGTCAGGGTCAGGAATGTTACTGTGCTCCACAGAGGGCACAAGTGTGATATGTTTGATCTTGACCAGAGTACCCTCCTTCCTAGGCTACATTCTTGCCCGTTTATCCTTCTCAAAAATTAATCCCGTTCTCAAAAATTAATCTGTTAAAAGGTATCGTGATGTTGTGAAAAGAGCATGAACTTTGAGCCAAATAGATCTGGGTTAGAATCCCAGCTCTTATCACTTATTAACTTTGAGGCTTTGAAAAAAGAAGTGTTTATCTTCTTGGAGCCTCAAGCCTCGTCTGTGGAGTGAAGGTAATGATTCTACCTGGACAGGTTGGTGAGAATCAGCTGATGCTATGTCTTAAAATACCAAGTATGCTGCCTGGTGTGCAGTGCGGGCTCAGTGGTGGTCTTTGCTATTGTTCCTGGGGTGCCTGACCTTGCCTGCGGCTTGGTGGGTTGGACCACGAAGGATCCAGTAAGACTTGGTCTTTGCCCTAAAGCACATAGGATTGCTGCATGGTGGCCAAGGCTCTGGCAGCCCAGAGAAGGCCCTCCTCCTATGGAAGGAGTATTCCTAACAAATCACATAGGCGACTGAACAAATTTAAGATCCAAATATCGGTGATCTTTGAAGAAAAACCAAGTAATTCTGCAATGTTCTCTACACAGGCTGAAAATATTTTCAGAGGAAAGCGTACCACTCTTTGGCCCACCCTTGCCCTCCCCACCAGTGTTTACAGACCACCAGGAATTCAGGGACTTTTTGCTAGTGAAATGTAAGTTTCTATTTTGAAATGTTTTTGCAACTTGTTCTACAGCAGAATACATTTCTTCCAATTCTCCCAGGATGCTGTAAAGAAGACATCATTGTTTAAGCATTGATTGCATTCCATGTTCTGTTAATTCTTCACTAGAAGCGTATTTAGTTTTCTGACAGTGTTGTGAAGGTCTCTCCCGGGTTCTCATCTATACCTACCATCCTACCCACCAAACAGCTAATATTTATTCAGTTTGATATGCCTAGCTCTGTGCTCTTTTATACGTATTATATGACTTAACATTCTTACAACAACCCTATAAGGAAATATGGTTATATCCATTTTACAAGCTAGAAAATTGAGACCCCAAGAATCTAAATAATTTGCTTAAAAATGCACAGATAACAGCATAGCTGGGATTCAAACCCATAACTGTCTTGACCTCAAGCTCCTAACTGTACTGCACACTTTCTATTCTGTGCTCTTCCACTTTATTGACTCTCGGTGTCTGTTGTCCACTAAACCACCGGCTTTTTCTTCCAGAAGAAACTTTCATTGAGCTAAGAATCCCAGTACTCTGCTTAGGCAATTGTTATTTTTTCTAACAAAATGCAGCAAATATATATTTAATCCCGTTGAATGGCATCCTGGTGTTTTGGCCCATGTGTTGGATGAGTGGGTGGATGGGTGGGTTGGTGGATGGATGGATGAGTGGGATGGTTGGACGGATGGATGGATGGAGGGATGGGTGGGTTGGTGGGTGGAACTGTGGATGAGGGCACGTTGGGTGTGTGCTAGGTCTTCAAGTAATTAGATGTACCCTCTGCTCAGGAAGTTTGTAATCCAACAAGAAGGGTAAGATAGACATACCTATGGACTATGGGTTTGTACAGAGAAAATTATAGAGTTTTTAAGCATTCTTCCATGAAAGAAGAGTTATACCAGTATTAGGAAAGTGGGTGACATTTACTGTGAGGAGTTTCCTTGAGAAGGGCATTCAATAGCCTGTTAATATTTGTAACTCCCTTTATAACTTGATTTATTTTAGTAATTAATGGTGAAAAAGCCACTCTGGAAACCCCAACGTTCGCCCAGAAACGTCGACGAACTCTGGATATGTTGATTCGATCTTTATACCAGGATTTGATGCCAGATTTGCATAAGGTAACCCTGGGTCCGTGGTGTTCTTTCCTTCTCACGGGGTCTGAGTTGAGAACACAAGTCCTAGCGATGAGTCCTGGTTAGAAAAACATAGAGTCGCCTGATCCTGCTGTCAACACTGTGGACTGTGGCCTCCAGGGCCTCATGTTCTCCCATGGTTGTCATGGGAAGAAGGGATGTTGAATGTCCATATACAGGAGCGTGATTTTCATAAAGCCAAGGCCTGTGGAAGTCGAGATGCAGGCTGAGGGCATGAATGTCAGTCAGCAATCCCTGGAGCATTTGAGGGTACTTTTGGGGTATCTGTCTTTGGGGGTACTGCTCAGCACTTCCTGTGCCATGGAGCTGATAGACAGGCAAAGTGGGGATTTGGGGAAGAGACTGGGGGCTCTATAAGGTTTTCTGGAGATTTACTGGTGAGCCCCATATTCAGGCACTGAAATAAGCATGTACATTTACTGAAAATCCACTTTGTGCCAGATACGTCCTAGGCTGAAGGTGTATCCACACTGATGGGACCCAGTACCTCCCTGAGGAACCCAGCGCCTCGAGGGGCACCCATGCTTTTTGGAGGCCTCTAGACTCAGTGCGAGATCGCCACATGTCACAGTGGCTAACGAGTGTTAAGGCAAAATGAAATCATCGTTGTTTAGAAGCATTTCCCAAACTTAACAAGGAAGCACAGAACAAGGGGGGAGACTTCCCTAGAATCGGTACAACTACAAACTCCAGCAAAAGGCGTTGCCACTGATGTGTGAACATAAATGCAGTGTCTGGTCTCAGGTGGCCGCCCGGAGAGATGACGAACATCAAAACGAGCTGGTGCTCGTGCAGTCCTTTCCCTTCAGCACAGTGACCACCACCATCTTACAGGTGCCCTTGACTTCTGGCTGGTCGATACACCCTAACTACTCACAGGGATTGGTCCAGACCAACCCCAGGGCCCTAAAGAGCCAGCCATAATTGGCAATCTGTCCATTCCCTTTTTCCCTTAAAGTCAGGAAACGGTGAAGAGAGGGTACCAAGAGGAATATGTGATGTCCTTCAGGTCTCACCGGAAACATCACTGCCTTAGCAGCCTTCCCCAGCCCCCAGCTGAAGCCACGTGCCCCTGTTAAGTGCCTCCACATGCTTTACGGACCTCCCTTCGTAGAAATCGTCCCATGTGCCAGTCATGTAATCAGCCAGTTAATCTGTCTCCCCCATAGACTCTGCTCCACCGGGACACAGACCGTGAGCATCGCATCCCCCAAATCCGGCAGAGCAGTAGATGCTCAGCCAATACTTGCTAATTGCATGCGTGCACCCAGTTCTCGGCAGTTTGGAAGAAAACTAACATTTACTGAGTATGCGCCCAAGCACCTTCCAGGCATTTCCTCACTTAGTCCTCGTAACACACCTCAGAGACCGGTATTAGCCACACAAAGACACTGAGACTCAGAAATTAACTCCCTTGCCCGAAGTTACCCGGAAGGCCACAGAGCTGCACAACTCCAGGGAGTACCGTTCACATAGAATTTTGTATGTCGTGTTCCAGGGGTGCCCCTCTCTGAGAATGGCATCCTTGGAGCTGTGCAGCGTGGTGGCCGACCATGCTGTTAGGCAGTTAGTAAGAGGGGGGGATGCTGGTTTGCTTGATTCCAGAGCCCGTGCTCTCAGCCTCCACGGGGCGGGCTCTCCCCCTGTGGCTCCTTAATCCCTCGCGTCTAGCACAGACCTGGCGGGTACTTAAGTGGTGCCTCATCTCATAGATGCTTATTGAGAGAATGAATAGAGAAGGCAGAAGTAGGACCTTTTGGACAAATAGGTTTGTGCACTAAGAGAAGCCGAAGGATGAGATTTGACAACCATCTTTGGAATTCATAACTTGTCTTTCTTTTTCAGAACATGCTTAATAGACGATCTTTCAGTGATGTCTTACCAGAGTCGCCCAAGTCAGCACGGAAGAAAGAGGAGGCCCGCCAGGCAGAGTTCGTTAGAATAGGGCAGGTGGGTTTTATTCTGACACCTGTTTTATTCTGACATCCAAACCAGATGGCCCACCTGCAAAGAACGTTATGTTTGCATACTCCTGGAAGAGCTCTGTCACTTCTCTTAGGATTATTGTGGAACCACGAGTGAGAATTTTTTTTAATTTTATTGAAGTATAACTGATTTACAATGTGTTCATTTCTGCTGTACAGCAACGTGATTCAGTTATACATATATATTCTTTTTCATATTCTTTTTCATTATGGTTTATCACAGGATGTTGAATGTAGTTCCTTGTGCTATACAGTAGGGCCTTGTTGTTTATACAAAGATTTTTTTTTTTTTTTTTTTTTTTGGCTGTGTTGGGTCTTCGTTGCTACACACAGGCTTTCTCTAGTTGTGGCGAGCGGGGGCTACTCTTTGTTGCGGAGCATGGGCTCTAGACGCACAGGCTCAGTAGTTGTGGCTCACAGGCTCTAGAGCGCAGGCTCAGTAGTTGCGGCAGGCAGATTCTTAACCACCAGGGAAGTCCCTAGACGAAGGAGATTTTTGATAACCATGTAGGCGTAGCTCTCTGCAGGTGTGAGTGAGAGGAAAGCCCTCTGCTGAAGCGGGGTGACACTGGCTGGGAGCAAGAGGCCACAGGGCCCAGGCTGGGCTCCCTTTGATAAGGGAGCACGTATCATTTGCCTGCCTCCCGGGAGTTTTCTGAAGTGTGGGGAGCCAATTTAGGGAAAGCACCTTGAAATCCTCCCTGGCAGGAGTCAGCACATAGGGGGTGTCCTCGCAGGAGACCTGGATTCCCCCTACCGCTTGGAAGTAGTCGTCACAGTGAGGCGGCTCCCAGGCATCATCTTATTCCAGATTTTGGAGGAAGCCATTCCCCCTTTGCCTTGCTCCTACGTGACATTAGTATTTCTCAGTTCTGGAGGTGACACAGCTTTCTGCCTTGGTCCCACGTCACAAGAGGGAGGAGGAGAGCTGCCAGCTGCAGACAAGGTTCTGACCCAAAAGTCGAAGCCAATAGTAAGGCGATCAGGAAAGCTTAACGGCAAAGATAACCTTTTCCCAAAGCAGGTGCACTGTTACTGGGGCCCTCCAACTTTGGTCCATGTTTAAAGATACCCCGACTCGGGACTTCCCTGGTGGTCCAGTGGTTAAGACTCCACGCTCCCAATGCAGGGGGCTCGGGTTCGATCCCTGGTCAGGGAACTAGATCCCACATGCCACAACTAAGACCTGGCACAGCCAAATAAATAAATATTAAAAAAACAAAACAAAAGATACCCTGACTCTACTTTCAGAGATTCTGATTCATCAAGTTTGAGGAGGGACCTGGGGACTTTTTCCAATACCATCATTTCCAATGATGGTTTGGAAATCACTGTACTGATATACTGATTAGTTGAAATGACAGAAAACATTTGGAGTCATGAGGACTTCACCAGATCCAGCTGACTGTGTTCCTTATCTTCAATGATAGGGCAGCACGGGAACCTGAAACTTTAGCCTGAAATTACTCTTGTTTCATTAAAAAATTTTTTTCAAATCATACTTGTTGATCCTGCTGTTGTTTTCCTGCCCGATAAACTGAAAGAGATCTCTGTTCTGTCAGGCGCTAAAACTGAAATCCATCGTGAGAGGGGATGCTCCATCAAGCTTGGTGGCAGCGGGGATCTGTAAAAAAGAGGTGAGTCGATGATGCTTTCAAGTTCAACTGTGAATGTCCTTTGTCCTCAGTGAAGTTATTGAGATTCTTAGAAGGAGGCTTGTGGGGTGGGAGAGAACAGTTTGTCTACAGCAGAGCCCGCAGGGGAAGCCCCAGTTGCAGCTGGGCAGCATCTAGTCAGAGCCTCCCTGTTTCCGTATCGTGCCTGTGCCTTTGCTTAAAGGAGCAGAGCTGCTAGACTGGACCTGGGCAAGCAGACTGGGCTCAGCAGTGCTCCTCAAGCCCCGTGCACCTACAGACCACCTGGACTTCCTGACCAAGTGCACGCTCTCATCAACAGCTCTGCGTGGCAGGGCCAAGATGCTACAGTTCTAACAGGATCTCAAGTGGTGCCTGTGCTGCTGACCATGGACACACGAAATGGCAAGGCTCTAGGGCGGTATTTCTCAAGCCTTAGTGTGTGTTAGAATCATCCCCAGAGTTTCTGATTCCGTCGGTCTGAGTGGGCCCTGAGAATGTGCATTTCTAACAAGTTGATGCTGATGGTGTTGGTCAGAGGACCACAGCTGAGCAACCACTGCTTCCTCTACAGTTCATTCAGCCAAACCAATAATTCTGTGGCCTGAGTATCTACTTCTCATTTCCACTTTCTGTGGAAAAAGAACTAGGTGGTCATCAAGCATACAAGAGAAAACAATGAAAACAAGTCACAGTACAAACTTACTGTTTGCATGGTTTTGTACTGTAAAGCCCATACCCTACATACTGAAATATGTCTATGTTCAGAATAGGTAAAATGTAGTTAAATGGAACAAATCCACAGACATTGCATCACTGGAGAAATGGCCATCGTAAAAGCAAAAGAATTACGAATACCTCTACTTTCGCAATAAAGGTATGGATGACCTGTATCTGAATTGCAGAACCTACAAACTTTAAAGTCTGGTTTCAAGAAAATGATGAGCTCAAAATACAACTGATGCGGGAAAACCACAGCCAATTTCAGACAAGACCGATGGCAAAGCATCTTTTCCAAAGGTTCCAAAGATTACAAAAATTCCCACTAGCTGCTCGTCCCTATGAACAGTAGAATTTGCAGCGTTGTCAAGCCCTTCATAGATAACAAATTCCAGTGAGACTTAGTAACCTTCTTAATAAGAAGTTCTCAGGTGTACGTAAAAATGAAAGTAACTTGTTCACCGGTAAACGACAAAGTAAGAGCTTCCGCGTTTCGGATCAGTGCATGACCTACCAGTGGGCCACGGGCCATCCTTGAAGAAGCACTACTCGACAGGCCCTCATAGACTGTTGTGCAGTTGGCTCCGCAGAGGCCAGAGTCCCACATGCTGTTCCCGAGAGTGCTCTACTTGCAGAGCATGGGCATTGCCAGCCTCCTAGGCATCCATCATTTCATGAGCTGTGTTAATGTCCTTAGCAGGGAGCCAGTAAAGAGTTCTGGGCTTGGGCAGGAAGGCCCGAAGACCACATCATTGCCCTCAGAATCTGTACCAAGCCCGTCATATGGCAGCGGGGAGTCCAGTGCAATGATAAATGCCATCAGGCCTCAGACCAGAGCGTCTGTGGGTCTGGGGCTGAGTTCTCATCGCTGACACCTCCTACGTGATGGCCTCAGACTCTTGCAGTCCCCAGCCACTTTGAGGGCCCGTGAAGCCAGTGGACCCCCCCCCATGCCCCCAACACACACACTCCAGCCCATTAAAATTACGAATGGCACCTATACAGCACGTTGAACACAGTTTCAGGGCTTCACGGACCTCCCTAAGCCCCCCTGGATCCTTCAGGGCCCCTAGATCTTCTGGGTTAAAAACCCCAGTTCTGCATAAGTGTTCTGATCTTGTGTCCTGCACGCAGAGAACATTCTGTTATTCGGAGTTGGCTTTCCACCTTGGTGTCTGATGCTCTAGCGTCTGTGTCTGTCGCCCGGTTGGCATTTACATTGGCTTTGCTTTTGAATATCCTCCTGCTCTAAGTCACAAACTCAGAATTTCCAGAAATCTTAGGGAACTGCCATTGCAAGTAATGACCTGCACTTGTGCAGCCCTCTTTCAGTTTATAAAATATCTTCACATTCTTTGTGTGATCTTTTCACAACAGCCTGAGCCTCATCTTAGCAATTAGAATATTCATTTTGCGGCTGTTGGGTTTTATAAAGGGAAAGCGTACATCTCTAAGACAGCAATAATGCACACAGTGTTTACCCTCATCCCAAATGACACCCTTGCAGGTGACCTCTGAGCCATTGCTTCTACTTTGAGTGTGCAAGCGTGTGCTCACCCGGCCTATGCAAACACACCTACGCATGCACACGGGCTCTTGTACAGCCCCAGGTAAAAGTGAAGACGTGGGACTTCAATTTGTCCCTGAGAATCTCCACAGACTTCCTTGTCCCTTGAGGGCAAGCCACATGCTTTGGAGGGAAATTAATGGTTCCGTTGAGAATGTCCCTGATTCTGGTGTGGCTCAGAAGCCACGAACAGCGCCTGCAGACTCCAGGCATCGGCCGCAGCTCCGAGGCAGCAGTGAGGGGGAGCTGACTCTTCCTGCCCGACATGGAATGAAACTAAGGATGTGAGTTCCATGATGTGAATGTGTCACATGGGGGAACACGAGTGGGTTTCATCAACAGCCCTCGCCATATTCCTACAAACAGGTGTTATTTTTTTCTTGAAGATTTGTAGCCTTAAATGGGTCAGTAAGCATTTTCATGTTAAGACGATGTCAACTTCTTGCATTGTGTACGGTTTAATAATTTTGCCGAATCAGCAACACAGGAATCTGACTTTGTTTAGAGAGTTGGGTGGGACTTCCTCTTATAATAAAGAGAAACGTTTGCTTAGAAAACATTACCAATGCTCCGATTGCCCCTGTGGGGTGTCATTACGATATAGACTCTGGTCACGGTGCCAGAAACATGTGACTCCAGCCTTTTCCTATTGCGTGCGTTTCTGGAAGGAGACTTTTCTTCTTAAGGAAGGTAACTGAGTCAGAGCCCTTGTAGCTCCCAGGGTTTGAGGGCATCTGTGTTGCTGTTTTGGGTGGTGATGTGCTGTGCGTTTCCACCTGATGGGCCGGTGTGTTCTTTCTGGTGCACTTACCTTCTGATGCTTGGTTGCCTCGCAGCCTTGGGAGCCCCAGTGTTTCTGCAGTAATTTCCCTCACGAAGCCGTGTGTGCAGATCCCTGGGGCCAGGCCTTGCTGGTTTCCACTGATGCTGGCGTCTTGCTAGTGGATGGTTAGTGAGTAGCTGCTCCTTCAAATGTCTCTCTTTGTATAACTTGTAGTGCTTCTAAGATGGGTGACCACCGATCAGCTCCCTTTAGATAAATGGGTCCTCAGCAGTGTCCTTAGCAGAGCTTTATTTCCTTAAAAATTACTCCCTTGTTTTCAACAGGCAAGCCAGGGCCATGGGGGGTGGGGGCTGGGCGCGGGCATGCATGACAGTTTCATCACTTCCGATTAGTCTGTGGATATCAAATGACCTGCAAGGAAAATCTCCTTTGCGGCAAATACTTATCATGATTCCAAAATTTTACTTTAAATTGACAAGGGCAGGGCTTCCCTGGTGGCGCAGTGATTGAGAGTCCGCCTGCCGATGCAGGGGACATGGGTTCGTGCCCCGGTCCGGGAGGATCCCACATGCTGCGGAGCGGCTGGGCCCGTGAGCCATGGCCGCTGAGCCTGCGCGTCTGGAGCCTGTGCTCTGCGATGGGAGAGGCCACAACAGTGAGAGGCCCGTGTACCGCAAAAAAAAAAAAAAAAAAAAAAAATTGACAAGGGCAGGTTGTTATTTAGAGCCGCTGTCTCAGGGATATGCTCTCTCTCTCTTTTTTTTTTTTTTTTTTTGCTGTAAGCGGGCCTCTCATTGTTGTGGCCTCTCCCGTTGCGGAGCACAGGCTCCGGACGCGCAGGCTCAGCGGCCATGGCTCACGGGCCCAGCCGCTCCGCAGCATGTGGGATCCTCCCGGACCGGGGCACGAACCCATGTCCCCTGCATCGGCAGGCGGACTCTCAATCACTGCGCCACCAGGGAAGCCCGATATGCTCTCTCTTGAAGCGCTTTTTTTTTTTCTTTTAAGATTTCTAATTCGAAAAGTATTCAGTATCCAAAACAAACAATAAGAATCTTAGATAACCTGTATTTGGTGGATAGAGAAACAAAGATTTTGACAGGAAGACGGATCTCATCTCAATATAAAACCAAACTTTACACAGCCGGGTGGGTCAGCCTGCCCCAAGGGAGGCGGTCAGCTCGCTGTCACCACAGATCAATCACCAATCAGACATGACCTTGGCAAGGATGCCGGAGAGGGCATTCAACTTCGAGTGGGGATTTAATTTAGCCTCAAGGACTGTGTGGTCCTTTCCAGCAGGAGGCCCCTTGGATTCTTCCAGACTCCTAATGAATGATAAAGGAGCTAAACACTAGTAGCAAGTCATGTCCTGGGGCTTCAGAGGGAGCCGTAGGTGTAGAGACAGCACCTTCCAAGGGCACACCCTCTGTGTCCAGGAGCAGGCTGCCCGGTCTCTGGTTACCATAGTGATGCTTTATGAGCATCCTGAAGGCCACCTCCTGTGAGAGTAACATAACGGCCTAAAACTGCAGCATCTTCCCATCCTTGGCCTCAACCTTTACTCCCTCCTCAGTCCCTGACTCAGCACTTGTTCCGGCCCCGTGCTAGGTGCCTCCTGTAGGACGATGAGAGGTGGACAAGACTTTATAATGGACTTATTTCTGACCTTATCTGTTATTTTTGCTATATCTTTAAATGTTGTATCCATAACATAATTTTTTAAATTCACATATATACACATATATAATTGTGTATATAACTAATTTACTAAAAGCCAGATAACTTAAAATTCATAAATTCAGAATTTAAATTAAATATTTCATTTTAGAAACTTTTATAAAACAATTAGAAAATCTTTGTGATCTTGAAGAAAACCTCTCTGAGCTTCAGGTTTCTCTAAAGTGGGGGTAATTTTTTAAGTAGCTAAAGAATAGTTTATAATAATGGGAGATGATGAACTAAACAAAATAAGGATGATGATCCTAACCGCAAGGGAGGAGATGCGGACGTTACACGAAGTTACTTACTTACCTGTAAGTGCTTAAAGCAGCGTCTGGCACACAGCAGTAACTTACCAAACAGTCGCTATCATCATTACTCTATCCCTATGAACTTGCCAGAAGGTAACAAAATCTATAGATTTTGCTCAAAGTGCAACCAGATAAAAGAATTTATTAAAAAAAACAAACTTTAGGGGTTTAGTCTATCTAGTCTCTTAGTTTTACAGATGAAGAAACGGAGGCCTAAAGAAATGATGTGACTTGCCCAAGACCATACAGCTGGTTAGTGGCACATCTAGAACCAGAACCCAGAGGTGATTCCTTGTCCAGTGCTCTCTCCACTAAACCAACTACATTTTATTAAAATTAAATTAAACTCTACCAATGTTACTGTCTTTACCTTGAAGCAGATTTCCAAGACTATACTCCTGGGCAAATAATTATGAAAATTTTTGTGATGAAAAGAATGTCAAATTCTACCTGTTTGCCTTTTTAGGAAAGAGAAAGTGTGTTTCATAGTGACTATTTGTAAGGCTTGACTAAAAACAGAAAAAAAAATTCTGTTTGAGTTGCTTCTATGTAAATGTAAAATCCAAACCAAGATTACCAAGTCCCTTTCTGCAATTTTCACCTTTACGTATCCAAAATGTAATGGAAGTGTCAGATATAAAGGGATTATTGTGACCGCCAGGAAATTCTTTTCTTTCAAACTTGAGGGACATTGTCTTAACACAGGTGGTAGCCATATACACCCACCACCAGCTTAGATGTATTACTCAGATTATTACTGTCATGTCCTAGTTATGCAGTAATGCATCCCTGTTTGCCTTTGCTAAAAAGAGAATAACCCTTAAGGCTTTCTTTGTATTCCTTGTTGTGCTTTTAAGCCATAATTCTCTTGTTATTTCTTTGTTTACCTTTTTCTTGTCTACACTTAATTGTATTATGAATTATCTCTGTGAGTGAATCTCTCCATTTCGTTTCAAGCCAAGTTCTACTCTATCCCATTAGCCTCTGCTTAATTTCATTAGACTTACCCCCTTGAGAGTCTGCTCTTTTCAAGGTCACTATTAAACATCAAGATTCTTTGCATTCTAAGTGTAGCAAAACCTACTCTGAAGGGAGACTAAATACTGATTAAATATGCTATCACCATTTGTTTTGGTTTTGCAATAATAGAAAAGCCAGCTCTAAAAGATTGTTTCTTCGTAAAGAGATTACAAGAGGGAAACCATGTTATGAAATAGTCATTGAATCCATGTCACTTTCTCATATCCTTTCCTTCCCTTCCTTCCTGTGCTGTATATAAACCTGTTTAGCCACCTGAGAAAGACTGGAGAATAAATGCTAATTTACTCTGTACATAGTCAGGCAGCCACACGGTATCCCTCTGTTTTAACTGTAAAATGAAGTGCTTCTGTCACATTAATTCCTTACGGCACAGTTTTCCCGTGCTCACCCCATCAATCCACAGGGATGCAGTGCTGTTTTTAGGCTACAACACTGGCTAAGAGCCCAGACTTTGTCCTTGCACAGACTTGGGTTCCGCAAGCTCAAGACGTGAGCTTAGACAATTTTCTATCACCTCTGACCCTCAGGTTCCTCATTTGTTAAATGGGATTATTAGAAGTTCCTACCTAGTAGGGTCATTGGGAAATCTACATTAAATGACACATAAAACACTTAGCATTAAGACCTGGCATGTAGGAAGCCCTCAGTGTATGTGAACTGTCATTCACAAAATGAAACAAGCATAGTCGCTTAGTCAAACATAGAGATGGGTACTGGAATGATCATCTCATGGTTTGAAAAATTGAGTCTGCCCCCGCAGAAGCACAAAGAGCCTGAGAATCAATCCCCTTGGGAAGGCCTGGGCTAGAGGAGCAGGAAAGTGTTTGATGGGCTGTCACAGAACTTACAGTAGCCCCGATCATGAAGGGCAACTAGAGCCAAGCCCTCTGTCTAGTAAGAGCCTAGCAGGCTCTGTGCTCTGACAAAGACAGTGCTCTCACAGGCCTGCAGGAGTGGGATGATAAAAGCTCTGCTCCCTCCTGGGCACCATCCAGGGAGGGATGAACTCCCAGACAGACAGGTTTCTGGAAGAGCCAAGATCCTCAGGGCCTCTCACACCTAAATTACAATGAAGGAAACACCCACACCCACAGCCGAACACTTGAAGACCTAAGTGTCTTCGAAGTGCAGGTAAAGAGTAAGCTAGACAGTTCTGCCTAATATGTCTACACCATCCTGGGACATCTTTGCCTTGCCCTGAGTCTGTGTCAAGCTCAGAACAGACCCTTTGCTTATGGAACAGCCTTAATTCTTTTAGCCCTCTTTGTCCAAGGGACCCCCAGGAGCAAAGTAATTGCTGGCAATTTAAGATCCCAGTAAGTAAGCATAAAAACAAATCCTATGTATAATTTGCAGTGTCTTTAATCACCTGTTTACCTGACGTCTTCCCAAATGTTTCCACTAAAATTTGTTTTTTCCTGTTATTTGGGAAATGTAATTGATATTTCTCTCTTATTTTTGTCTAAAAAGGAGATTTCATATTCCTATATGGAGAAATACTGAAAATTTATAGGTAAATTACTATTGACACGGACATAGGGCATGTTGCAATAGGAAGTTTGTTTTTATTTTATATACGAAAGGAAATTCTAATTTTGCTTTCTTGAGAAATATGCAAAATAACCTAAGATGTGATGTGATTTCAAACATGACAAAAAGTCAGAAAATGCTCAAGAGAAATGGCTAAGCTTATTAGCATTTTTTAAAACTTGGTATTCAGTTCTTTGGAATAATCCCAGCAAAAATTGGAATCGGGAGATGCTGCTTTTTCTTTGATGAACACTGAGGAGAAGAATACAGCTTAGGGGCCCTGCCGTTATGCTCCCTGTATGGAGTTGTGAATGCCTTTGGGAAAGAAATGCCAGGCCTTCTCCCTGAGCTAAGAGGAGACTAGTGCTTGAACTTTCTGGGTAGCCCTTATGAAAGCTCTAGAAACTGTCCTCCTTCCTCACCTAGGGAGAACCGGGGTCCAAAACTACCCGCAGGCACGTTTTGTAGGTTCTAGAAAGTGTGGGCTGGGTTGCAGCATCGCGTAACCAGGTTTCCTCTTCCAGATGACCTTCCGTCAGTGCCAGTGTTTGACAAAACTCTGCCTGTGAAGCAGATGCATGTGCTGGAGGCTCTGGACCTTCTGATTTTCAGAGCAGACAAAGGTGGTACTCCTCTCCAGGTGACGTTTTCTGGGAGGAAGGGAAGAGTGTAGCCTGCAGCCGACACAAGGGTCGTGGGGCTCTGGCTGCATCAGTGGTGCCAGCTGTCTCTTCTCCTGGTGCCCAGGGCTCAGGGGCCTTGGTGGCCTATATGTCCTCTGAGGAGGGGATGGTGAGGGAGAGTTGGGGGGAGGCATCCTTGATTGCATCATTACATAAAGGCGATGCCGGGTTGCTCCTGGATTCTGGAGCACCTCAAATTCTGATTCCTCGAGCAGTGGTTTTCCTATACAATCCACCCTTTCAGTTCTTCCAGGTCGTCTTACTTTTCCATCCATCTCCTCTGTCTGCTTTATCCCACCAGGGAAAGACGCCCGCCTCTTTGTCTTCAGGCTGAGCGCTGTGCAGAGGGGCATTGAGGGCAAGCAGGCCGTGAAGGGCAAATATGACTGCAGAGAAAACAAGCTGGAGAAAACCAAAGGTGACTCGGTTCTTCATATTTTGGTGGTTTCCGTACAATTAATCTTTTTCTCAGACTGCCCAGATTTTACTGAAAAGAAAAATGAGTGGGAGTTTGATTTTATTTGTTTTCACTTGGAAACATCACAAAGGTAGCGTCACTGCTTCCCTAAGACAGCTTGAGCGATAGAAAAGCAGGTTGAGGACTCAAGGAAATTCTAGGTCTTGTTTGACAAGTTTGGGAATGAGTTAAGCTCTATGAGCAAACCTGTGAAAAGAGACTTTTAGACTTTGATTCCCGGAACTCTGATCACCCTTCACTTTAGTTCATATCATGTAATGGGTGTGAAGCGAAGTCCACAAACTCTAATAGAGAGGGAACATGACTTCCTTAATTGTCCTGTAATTCAACCTAATTTTTATTTCAAGTCCCCACTTTACCTAGTGGCGGGAACGTTTCTTAGTCATTTCACTGGGTTATGCTTAATTTCCGGGGTCCTTAGGTATTACCAAACTGTCAAAGCTTGGGGGCTTCCCACCTCTTGTAGCGTGTTCAGCATCCTTGATTTCTCTCCCCAGGCTGCCACTTGTATGCCATGAACACTCACCATAGCAGAGAGCTGAGGATTGTGGTTGCCATTCGGAATAAACTGCTTCTGGTCACGAGGAAACATAGCAAGCCAAGCGGGGTGACCGGCATGTCACTGTTATCTCCCCTGCCCGAGTCACCTGTTGAAGAATTCCAGTACATCAGGGTAGGTTTTCTCCTCAGATCGCTTGGCTCCTGGCCAAGGTGTCACGAGGCAGATTCCCTCCTTCCACCCAAAGTCTGCCATCCACTGGCGTTCAGGAACTGACTGGGGAAGCCCTCGCCTGTTGCCCTGGCTTCCCCAGAAGACTAAGGTGAACAGGGCTTTTCCGACTCCATCCAGCTCATTCGTACCAGTGAGCACCCAAAGATGCTGCCCTAGTGGAGATCATTTTGAAATGTATAGAAATTTAGAATCATTATGTTGGGCACCAGAAACTAACACAGTTTTAAAGTCAATTATACTTCAAAAACAAACTCATGGAAAAAGAGACCAGATTCATGGTTACCAGAGGCAGGGGGTGGGGGGAGGGGGATGTGGAGGAAGGTGGTCAGAAGGTAAAAACTTCCCATTGTAAGACAAATAAGTACAAGGGGGGTAATGTACAACACGAGAAATATAATAACACTGCTGTATGTTATATATGGAAGTTAAGAGTTCTCATCACAAGGAAATATTGTTTTCTTTTTCTTTTATTTCGTATTTATATGAGGTGATGAATATTCACTAAACTACTGTGGTGATCATTTTATGGTGTATGTAAAGTCAAATCATTATTGTACACCTTAAATTTATGCAATGCTGTATGTCAATTATATCTCAATAAAACTGGAAGGAGGAAAAAAAGGATGCTGTTCTAGGCCCTGGGGATACAGTAATGAACAACAAGAAAAAAGTGTCTTTTCTTGTGAAGATTGCTTTCTAGTTGCAGGACAACAGAAATAGGCCAATAAGTCTATGAGTCCTGAGGATAACAGTAAAGTAGGGTAAAGAAACAGAGGATCATGAATCGGGGAGGTAGGGGATCTCTTTTAGAAAGGGTATCTCAGAAGCCCTCTCAGAAAAGATTACCTTTGAGGGGAGATCCAGATGAAAGATGGGACCGAGTGATGAGGGTCTCTGGGGAGAGGGTCTCCGGGCAGAAGGGGAGCGGCCAGCGAGGGCCCAGTGGCCCAGCTCAAGGCACAGCCAAGAGGCTGGGCGGCTACAGCCGAGGGGACAGACAGGGGTCAGTGTATGGGGACCAGGTTCTCTTGGGCCCTGAAAGCCATTGCAAGGACGTTGGCTTTGACACCGAGCAAAAGGGGGAGCCATGTGAAGGTCTGAAGCAGAGAAGTGGCAGGTTTTAAAAAGGCCATGCTGGCTACTGGACAGAGGAGAGAGTAGGGGGCCAAGAGTGGAATAAGGAGTCCAGCTAAGAGGCTGATGCAGGGCCCTGGCAGGAGATGAGGTCAGCTTTGGTCCTTGGCAGGTGGAAAGGTGTGGTGGACAAAGCTGCCCCTTTGCCTGAGTCAGTAGGATTTGCTACTGGGCTGAGCGTGGAGCCTGTGAGAGAAGCCTCCTGGAGCATCAAGACCCTTCCCGATCTTACCATTCTAGCTTTTTTAAAAGCTATGGTACAGGGACTTCCCTGGTGGTCCAGTGGTTAAGACTCCATGCTCCCAATAGAGGGGGCCTGGGTTCGATTCCCAGTCAGGGAACTAGATGCCACATGCCACAACTAAAGATCCCGCATGCCGCAATGAAGATCCCACGTGCCACAACTAAGACCCAGAGCAGCCAAATAAGTAAAACATATTAAAAAATAATAATAAAAGCCATGGTACATTAAGGTGTCAAATATGTCAACCATTGGCCACTAAGGCGGAGTAGGCCCATAAGTGAGCTGAGAAGTTATTTTTGCCTAGAGTTAAAACTGCCTGAATTATGCGTTTCAGTTTCCGCTAATATGCAATTCCAGGGGACAGAATAGCAAAACAGTTAAAGCAAGTTACAATCTTGCTTTAAATAGGTGTTAGTCTTCTCATACAGTGCTTAGCCGTCTTAATGAGTATTTATGCCGAGCATGTGCATTTATATGGAGTATAAGCTCTGAAGTCAGGTTTCTTGAGTTCAAATCTTGGCTCTGCCACATATAAACTATGTGACCGTAGGCAAGTCATGTGACCTTTGAGCCTCAGTCTCCTCACCTGTAACACAGAATAACAGCCTTACCTACTTCATTAGGTTGTTATGAGGATTCAGTGAGAGCAGTGCCTGGAGCTGTTAACATTAGCTGTTATTATTATTATTATTAAATGACAGGACGGGACCAGACAGTCTGAAGGCTGACACAGGCCACACTGTTGAATTGCTTTTGTAAAATTGTTTCCTGGCCTCTCCCCTCTGCAGTGGACAGAGGGCTGAGCCTCGAGGACAGGCTGCAGGAGAAGTCTGGCACCATCCCTCCCGTCCTTTCCCACCTCTGCCTCCCCTGCAGGGGCCTGGCGGGGGGACTCTTCTGCACGGGGCCGGGCAGTGGGGGGTTGATATGAAGGTGGCTGCTCTGTCCTCACCCCTTTCTCCTCCATCATTGTCCACCACACAGGAGATCTGTCTGTCCGACTCTCCCTCAGTGATGACCTTGGTAGATGGGCCATCGGAAGAGAGTGACAACCTCATCTGCGTGGCTTACCGGCACCAATTCGACGTGGTGAACGAGAGCACGGGGGAGGCCTTCAGGCTGCACCATGTGGAGGCCAACAGGGTCAGTTGACAGATATGGGGGCAAGTGGGAACCTAGAAGGCTAGGAGTTGTGTCTTCTAACTTTGTCATGCCGTGATGAGGATTTCTTTAAAATTGTGTATTATTTATCGTATCATGTGATGTACTGTTTAGGCTGCACCACCTGAAGCTGCCATCTTTGTAGGTCCAAATGGTTCAGTATAATGTAACTGCCCATTGCCTTGTTCAGCTTTTCCAGGCCTCCCCCTGCCATTCCATCCTTCCCAATAAAAGAGGAATGAAGAGTCAAAAAGCTAAATGTAAATAACTGAGTAAATGAGAACATTTGTTTGGTAATTCGTACTGGAAGGGCCTTTGGAGAGTAAGGTTGCTCTCAGAGGACCTGCAGACCCACAGCGTGGGGCCTGGGTGGCAGGGGAGGGTACAGCCCACGTCTCCATCCCCTTAGAGGCTGTTAGGAAAAGAAGAAGGGATGAAACACCATTAGGAGAGAGAGAAAAAGCAGATCAGCACTGGGGGTCCTTACCTCCTGGCCTGAGCTGCACAGAGAACAACCATGTCCTGGATTTGGACAAAATCTAGGGCCCACCCGAAACTGCACTGAAGCACGAAAGAGGACCTCATGGGTTCCGAGCATCAGCACCCGGGAGTGCCTGTCACTGAGCTGCTCCACACAGACAAGCAGGTCACAGAGCTCTTCAGCCCACGTATCTCCACGAAGCAGCTCAAGGCCTGATGACACTTGAGCCACTTGAGGACTGCATGGTGCAGGGCCAGCGCTCTGGCTTAGGTTCGAGGACACGGCAGAACAAGGACGTTGTCTCCAGGGAGAACGTTGTTCCTGATGAGAGTTTCCAAACCAGCAGGCTTCCCCCAGTCCTGTTCAGATCTGTCAAAGAGACTGAGGGATTTAATTATACTTTATCAGAAATTTAAAAATACGATTTATATTTGGACAAGCCCTACCTAAATATGCACTAAAATTGCTAATTACTGTACGAAGAAGACCTAATGAAAGGAAGATCTTAAAAAATAGAAAAGTCAGAAAAAGAAGCATCTAGATATAGTTAGGGCTCCTTATCTTCAGCTGTCGTCAATTACAGCGTAGTCTGTCCTTTCACGTATATACTGGTGGCACCCAAACTAGTCTGCAGTTGGAGTCATCGGGGAGCTTCAAATGCTACCGATGCCCGTGTCCCACCCACAGAGGTTTCATCGGCCTTGGGTGTGGCGTGGGCTTTAGAATTTTCAGATGATCCCCAGGTGATGTGGGAAAGTTTGGGAACCACTGGTACACGCTGCTTCTCAACTCTGGCTATAATTGCCTAGAAAGCTTTAAACACATCAGTGCTGTGATACACCCAGATCAGTTAAACGAGAATTCCTGGGTGTGTGCTACGGGAATCAATTGGTCTTGAGTCTCCCCCAGGTGATCCTAATATAGACCGAGGAGAAGGAATCTATCCTGAAACTCTCCCTAACTTAAAGCCAGGACTCCCGTCCATCCCAGCAGCCGGGAACCTATAATCTCTTCCAGCTGCTGACTTCTGAGGAGGAAGGGTCCAATCTGGCCTTTGAAAGTTCTTGCCCCTTCTTGCTTTTCAAAACTCTGTACAACTAGACAAAAGAGACAGAAAAAGGTGGGTCTAGCAGGTCTTTGTTGAATCAATCCTTCCCTGGCAACTAGTCTCTTAAGATTCATGAAGGCCCAGGAAAAAATGTGTTAAAGTTTTCTTTGATGACTTCTGTGTTTGTTTCTCTGAAAGCTGTGAGAAACAGTCCTAAATTTTTCTGTCCTTTCTTCGATATGCTTTTTAAAGCAAAGATACAAAACTTTTCTCTAAGAGAAAACGTTTAAAAACATATTTTTGTTGTTAAGCATGTCCCCTGGATCTGAGTGGGTCAGTGTGCATAGTCCCTCCCAGTACAGTGGTCCCAACCTTTTTGGCACCAGGGACCAGTGTCCTGGAAGACAGTTTTTCCACGGACGGGGGCTGGGGGGAGGGACGGTTCAGGCGGCAGTGCGAGCGATGGGCAGCGGCAGACGAAGCTTCGCTCGCTCGCCCTCTGCTCACCTCCTACCGTGCTGCCCGGTTCCTAACAGGCCGCGGACAGGGGGTTGGGGACGCCTGTCCTAGTAAATCAGCAGCTTCTGTGTTTGCTGAGCAGGCAGAGGTACTGAGACAGTGGCTTGTCTCTGTGAGGAATTTACTGTCCAGTTGGGAAGAAAAGCCCTAGAGAAATGAGGAGAGTAATGAGCATGCTTTCTAATAGCTGGTCAGAAGTGGCCTGCGGGAACAGGGTTACTTCCCACCAAGACGTTCCTGCAGGACAAGCCCCAAGTGCAGTGGAGCAGGAGAGAGGCTGACCCTCCCTGAGTCCTGGAGATTTAGTGCCTCAAGTTGCCCTCACTGCCTGCCTGCTCCGTGTGCGGCCATCCGGGCCGGCCTGGTTTCCTGTCCCTGTTCCTCCTCTCTTCTCATCCAAGACCCCTTGATTCCCACTGTAGGCTTCAAACCCACCTTAGGGTCTAAGACAATCCTAGCTTGAGAGAGGAGCTGTTTAAGAAGCACCAGAGCAGCCTTCTGAAAGTCAATGTCAAGTTCGTTTTTCCAACAGGCCGACTGTGACCTACTGCCCCAGCTCCAACAGCCAGCACTGGCCTCCTTCCCAAAACAGAGGACTCCTCTGGAGGGAACTGCAGACCTGGTAACAGGATCTGGGTCTCTGGCTTATTTGCTGGGCCCAACCTGACTGTCTGCCCAGACCCCAGCTGGGCTTCATTGAGAGCTCACCCCGGAATCACGTGGGAAGGCCGGACACTGACCTCACAGTGGTGACCTCTTTCACTTGTTACAAGTGTGTGTTTTGAAGTTTCACAACCACCACATATGACTTTTATTATTTTTAAATGCCAATAAAATGAACTTTTTTTTTTTTTTTTTTTTTGCGGTACGTGGGCCTCTCACTGTTTTGGCCTCTCCCGTTGTGGAGCACAGGCTCCAGACGTGCAGGCTCAGTGGCCATGGCTCATGGGCCTAGCCGCTCCACAGCATGTGGGATCCTCCCGGACCGGGGCACGAACCCGTTTCCCCTGAATCGGCAGTCGGACTCGCAACCACTGCGCCACCAGGGAAGCCCAAATGAACTATTTTTAATCAAGGAAAAAATAAAAAGCCAGTGCCTATGTCCTACCCTAGACCTACTATATCTAGATGTCTAGGAGCGAGAACCCAGAATACGTATCTTTTAAAAGCTCCCTAGTTAATTCTCAGGTCCTCGCCTGGTCAAGAAACTGCTGCAGGAATGACTCCTGCCAGCGCCCACCCCCCGCCCCCCTGTCCTGGGAGCCGACACCTGTATCAACATCTGTATGTATATGGAACATGCACACACGAACCTGGCCTCACCTTGCTAAGTGTTAATAAAGTCTGATGAAATGCAATGGGGGACCTGAGGAAGGAGTGGTTGAGTCCATGCTGTGGTCTCTGTCCCTGAATTTTGGCCCCGTAGCCTTGACAGGAATGTGCTGTTCACTTCCCCGTTTCTGCAGAAAAGGAAACTGAGGCTCCGAAAGGAGGAGCCACATTAACCCCGAAGCACACAGCTAGTAAGTAGCAGGATCAGGACTTGAACCCAGGCTGCCTGCTCCCAAGGCCATGCCCTTAAACCCAGCCTGTGGCATCCACAGCCTCGTCACAGAGCGTGATGGGGAGAGCAGGTCCAGGCTGCAAAGCTGGCAGCCCTTGGCCACTCCCCTCAGGAAGTGCACAGCCTGGCAGAGCAGACAGCCACACCCTCTAGGGCTCGAAGCCTCTAGCTGAGATAAGTGTCATCTAACTGACAAGTACGGGGACACCTGAGGAGGAAGTGACTCTTAAGTCAAAGTGCTGGGGATGGGAGGGTTCCCTCCAGGGCCGAGGGGGCTCAAGGGCTGTTCCCTCCCGTGACATACCCCACTGGTGCTGGTTCCATAGCTAAATAGTGCCACCAGCTGACATTATAGAGCGTTTACCAAGTACCAGGCCCTGCATGACCTCACGGAATCCTCAGCCCCTACAGGAGTGGATGTTCTAGTATCTCCCATTCTACACATGAAGACGCTGAGGTTCCGAGAGGTTCAACCACTGACCTAGGTACCCACTCCTCTCAAGTGGCAGAGTTGGGATTTCATTGACCCGGTCATGCGTTCGAGAAGTACGTACTCTGCTCCTGCCACTCGACAGGCCCTGATCCACGTGCTGAGGATGTCACGTGAGCGGGTCGGCAAGGCCTCTGCTTCATGGAGCTGAGATCCGGTGGGGAGGAGAGTGCCAGCAAACGGACAAACAAGCAGGGGAACGCCGGGCAGCAGCGCACGTCATGCAGATAATTAAAAACGAGGGCTGTGACCTACAGCAGCAGGGGAAGTATTTGGGATTTGACCCCCAGGTCTCTCTGATCCCAGAATCAGCACCCTTGACCTCGGAGCCTCGCCGTCTCCCACCCCCACAGAGCTCCACAACTCTTGGTTCTGGCCTTGGCCCCATTATACCATGCTTTACGTGCCTGTATGCTTTTCTGACTTTTTCTTAAGGGGTGAGACCCTGCCCTTTCATTTCTGTGTGCTTGATGGCACCTAGTACAATGCCAGGTAATACTGGGTGGGAGATGGGCCGGGGTTCCATTGCAGGGACTTGCCAGACACAAGGCAGAGGCCCTGGCTGAGGGTGGCCAGCGGGGCTTCAGCACAGTCGTGAGACCGTTTAGAGGAGAAGAGCAGTGAGGAGGAGGGCCTGGGGTGCGGAGGGGCCCCAGTGCAGTGCTGGGCAGCTCAGAGACTGGAAGGGGCTGGAGAGAGCTGGGCCAGAGGGAGACAAGGACACGCGCCCCTGCTGGAGAGGTCAGGCCTAGCCTGGGGTGCAGCAGGGGGTGAGACACAGAAGAGGATGCTGCTGGACTTGGGTGAGAAGGGGAGCCGCCAAGGCTTTGGGGCTAGCTCTGCTAACAGCAAGGAGGAGGCTTAGAAGGCAGCTAGTCACGTGCGACATAAAGATAGTAGCCTCCATGGAGTGCTGATTATGTATCAGGCCCTGTGCAAAAACGTGTGCCTTGTTTCATGGAATTCTCATGATGATCCAGCAGAGTCAGGATTACCATTACAGCGGTTCACAGGTAAAGACCTGGGGCCAGAAGTTAAGCCACTTGTGACAAGCCACAGAGGCAGCGAGTGGTACAGGCAGGATTGCAGCTCGGGGCTGTCTGACCAGCGTCGTGCTCCCATCTGTTCCCCTACGCTGCCTCATGCGTTCCTGGGTATGGAACCTGTTGCGTTTGAGAGAAAAGACTTAGGAATATGGGCTGGAGCTCTGAGGAGAATGTGTGCCTGAGGTTGTAGATCTAGAGATTTTGAGCAGAGTAAAATCTGAAGCTGTAAATGTGGGGATTTTTCTAAATGAGAGAAGAGCCAAGAAATGGAAGAATAATCTGAAGTGGGAGAGAGGGCGGGAGGGAGGAGACGTCTCACGTCAGAGGCTGCGGATCTCTGGATGGAGAGATGAGCTATGGCCAAAGACCTCCAGGCTGGGGAGAAGGAAATCTTCATGGTGCTCAGAGAGGGCAGTGTCCCTGGTGGTGAAGGAGGACAGACTACAAGGGCCGAGAAGACAAGTGAGGCAATGAAAGAAGCAGGAGATTTTTACAGGGTCAGAGTTTTGAAGCTCAAGAGGGGCCAAGGACACTAACAGGTTGAGAACGGTCTTCTCAAAAGCAGAAACGGAGGCCGGAGAAGAAGAGCTCGCCCAGGCCACGGAGCTAGGGCTTCCGACACTCTCTGCATCGTGTCATGCCGCCTCCCTGGAAGTGAAGGAGAGGGAAGAGAAGTGCAGACACGGTGATCCTGAGATTCAGAGATTGTGTTTGAAGCAGGAGGAAGTGGCCGAAGTGCAGGGGTGTTAAGCTTGGAAAAGAAATGCAGACACGGTGATCCTGAGATTCAGAGACTGTGTTTGAAGCAGAAGTTTGTGGCCGAAGTGCAGGGGTGTTAAGCTTGGAAAAGAACGGGGGACCCGGTTCAGATCTTGGCTGGAGCACCCTTCTACCTGAGGCACTAGAGCGACTGCACCTCTCTGAGCCTCACTTTCCTCATCTGTAAAATGGGAGCAATGCCACGTACTTTAGGGGTTGATGTGAGAGTGAAACAAATAACCCATGTGAAAAGCTTTTGTGGACTGAGCCCACTGTACAAATAAGACGCCTGTCAATAGAGAGTGGAGATGTCTGCCTACAGAGCTTCTCAAAGCGTGGGAAAAGAGGGTGCGAAAGTCCCCGTGGACTGCAGTCGTGGCCACCCCTGTGGCGTTGTGGGCGGTGGTGAGGTGGGAACGCCCCCCAGTGCCTGAGTTTACAGAAGCCGTAACTTGAGAGCGTCTTTTCATAGTGTCAGTGTCCAGCCTGCCCACCGCCATTGCCCATTCTCATTGCAGGTTAATCTCGTTGCAGCTATTGATGTGTACGAAGACGGGGAAGCCGGTCTGCTCCTGTGTTACAACTGTAAGTACGGGGCGTGTTTGGTCTCTATTTGCTGGAATCAACTGGGTTTTTTTCTGGACAATTTAAAGGGACTTAGCTTTAGATTTACCTGATGTATCGTTCCTGGGTCCTTAATTCCACTCCAGGGCCTATCTAAAAATTGCCTTCCTGCCTGGATCTCCCAATACGCCAGACCTCCTGGTAAGACGGTGCAGGGGCCGCCTGGGGGTGTCTCCGGGACGTGGGAGTGATAGCAGTGGCTTCCATCTAGGCAGCCCTTACTGTGTGCCACGCGCTGTGCTTCACCCACCTCGGTCACCGTTCCATTGACTTTTTCTGTTACTGTCTGTCATCTGGAGGGAGGTAAGGCTCCTGAGACCTGGAGCGGTGAACGGACTTTCTCAAGATTGCGCAGCTACAAATGGCAGAGCCCAGCTGCACATTTGGGGCCCTCTTGACTCCAGTGCCCCAAATTTTAACCACAGTTACTCTTGCCCTTTTTGTTATTTCTCGGGTGTTAATGAAATCAGCCTCAACCTGGCGTACCCGGCCTCAGCTGGGTTAGTGTGGGTCAGGTGGCAGGTGGGTTTCAGGCAGACCAAAGATATCAAATAGGGTCTTCAAGGATTTCCAGCATTTCAAAAGCTAATGTGATACTATAATAAAAAGGATCTCTTTTTTTCCCTTTTTTTAGATGTTGGGGGTAGGAGTTTATTAATTAATTAATTTATTTTTGCTGTGTTGGGTCTTTGTTTCTGTGCGAGGGCCTTCTCTAGTTGTGGCAAGTGGGGGCCACTCTTCATTGCGGTGCGCAGGCCTCTCACTATCACAGCCTCCCTTGTCGCAGAGTACAGGCTCCAGACGCGCAGGCTCAGTAGTTGTGGCTCACGGGCCTAGCTGCTCTGCGGCATGTGGGATCTTCCCAGACCAGGGCTCGAACCCGTGTTCCCTGCATTAGCAGGCAGATTCTCAACCACTGCGCCACTAGGGAAGCCCAAAAAGATCTTTTTAACGCAAAGGTAGTAAGATATTTTCCGGATAAGCCTGCCCAGTCTAACTAAAACAATAAAATATATTTTTTTCAGCCTAGAATTGTATCGATTTAGAGTGGTCATGCTGGTTATATCGCGTGGGGCAGATATTTTGATTAATTAATCTTTGATTAGTAAGTATGGTAATTTTCAGTAGAGAAATTTGTTTGATAAACACCCTCTTTCAAAATTCGAGATTTATGGGGAATCAGGAGAAGGTAGTCACAAGGAGAGAACTTCACCAATAAATCGCTCTTTTAGGATATTTTATCCACAGATCTGTCTAAACCCTTCTCAAATTTGAAGCTGATTTTTATCATATGTCTGCTCCTTTCTAAAATATAACTTCCAGAAACCCAGAGTTTTCTATAGAGAAATTTTTATCTCAGATAAGTCAAAAACTTTTCTACATGCAGAAAGGGGCTTTTCTTCAGAGAAATTTGTTTTAAAATTAGAACCTATACACTGTTCCCCACCAGCTGGATGGGGAAAGTCAAAGGAGGGAAGTCATAGATTCTGAGCTGCTTCCCAGGCAGTGACTTTCTTAGCATCCTGCCCCCGCACCAGCCCCCGTTCAGGCGGCTCTTTTTAACCACAAGGGACGGCCCTCTCTGTGCCAGGCCCGTGTCGGGCTCTCGAGACACAACAGTGAAAGGCCCTGCCAGGGACACAGTGAGCTCACGCTTCAGGGAACAGCAGGCATGGGCGCCAGTTCATGGGTGTGAACAGGCTGCACAGCTCTGGGGTTCGAGAAACAGCTTCGCTTCCTTTTCTGAATCAGTTCAGTCTAATTTGGAGGCCCCTCCCCTCGGGTGCAGAGGCCACCAGCACTGGTTATTGGAAGGGAGCGCCCTCTGCTCCCCTGGGGCTTATCCATTGGAAAGCATGGGGGGCCGGCGGGGGGGCGCCTATGGACTGCAGTCCGGTCGCCTCCTCCAGGCCTGCGTGATCCCCTCTGAGGCAGGTGGAGGCCGGGTCTGGCCTCCCAGGCACAACACAGCCACCCGACCCGTCCAGGAGGCTCTGTGCTCAGGGGCCAGGGTCTCCTCCAGCCCAGCCCCTCAAAGCCCCCAGCAGGTTGCTCTCCCCTAGTGGGAGTTGAGGTGGGACAGGGGAGAGGAGAGGGGATGTGTGTAAGGGACCTGGGCCTTTAGAAACACAAGGCTGCTGTGTCCTTCCTGAGTCGTTCATTCATTCAGCAAATCTTTACCCAGCACTTCCGATATCTAGGGGTTTCAGCAGTGAATATAAGCACAAATCCAGCCATCAGGTGGAGTTTACATTTTAAAGAGAACAGGTAGACAATTAACAAGATAAATAAGAAACACATGCAGTTTGTTAAATGGTGCTGAGTGCTGAGGGGAAATGAAGGGGGAAGAGGGGCCGGAAGAGGGGCCGGACTGGGCAGGAGTGGGGTGTGCGGGTCACCGGTCACCAGTTACAGGGGGTGAGGAAGGCAGGCCTCGCTGGGAGAGGGGCGAGGACCGAAGACCCAAACGGAGTCCAGGTATCAGGACTGAGTGTTGAACATGAAGGTATCAGGGTGAGTGTTTCAGGCAGGGACGAGGGCAGGTGTAAAGACCTTGAGGAGGAACACTCCAGTATGGTCAAGGTGACCCCAAGATGACCCGTGATGACCTCAAGGTGACTCATAACAGAGTGAGCGAGGGTGCGAGTGGATAAAAATGACATCGGCAAAGAGGACCAGACTCCAGCAGGGCCCGGTAGGTGAAAGGTCTTTGCGTTGCACCCTGGTGAGCAACTGGAGGCTTTTGAGCAGAGGGGCGAGAGGGTCTGTAAGAGGAAAGCGGCTCCACCCCCGCCATGGTGTGGAAGCGGGAAGGGCGGGGACCGCGCTCATCTGACGAGCACGCCAGGGGCTTGGACCAGGACCGCCGCAGGGGAGGCGCTGAGCAGTGGTCAGGTCCTAGATGTGCTTTGCACGTGAGAACCAAGGTAACGTGCTGGTGAATAAAGTGTGGCTGTGAGGGGAAGAGAAAAGGAGGACTGCAGTCTGGGGACGTGAGCAGCTGGGAGAACAGAGAATGCCATTTACGGAGATGAGGGAGGCTTTTAGAAGAGCGAGTTTGGGGAGAAAGATCAAAAGTCCAGTTATGACCCATCAGGACCTCTGAGATATCCCAGTGCAGACAGTGAGCGATCATCTGGTTCAAGTGCGGGCTCCGGAGAGGGCTCCCTGGGGGTCATTAGCAGGCAAGTGACCTTTAGGGTCCTGAGACTAAAGAGATCACCCACCGGGAAGCGGGGAGAGACAGGAGGAACCAGCAAAGTAGACTGAGGAGTGGCTGGAAGGACAGGAGAAAGTGGGATGAGGCCCTGAGAGGCAGTGTTGAAGGGATGGTGACCCGCTGTGCCGTCTGCCTCTGGCAGATCGGGTCTGAGGTGGCGCTTGGCTTTACAAGGCCACTAGGAAACTTGACAAGAGCAGGTGTCTCTGGGGAAGAAGTGGGGACAAAAGCCTGATTGCACAGGTCAGGAGAGATTGGGAAAGAGGAAGTAGAGCCAGGGAGTCCAGACAAGTCTTCCAAAGAATTTTGCTTTAAGGGAAGAAGAATAAGGAAGGGTGTAACAGCTAGAGGAGGAAGAGAGGCGAAGGATTTTGTTTTCTAAAAGGTGGAATAAACAGCATGGGTAAGGCTGTCGGGAAGGATCCGATGGAGAAGGGGAAACTGCGGTGCAGGACAGAGGGGAGAAGTCCCTGAGGGGGAGAAAGCCGCCGGCCAGAGTGGAGAGGGGGTGAGCTGCACCCCACGGCATCCAGAGTTGTGGGCAGGACACAGCAGCTGGGGGAGCCGCTGCGGGGAGATCCGGGCGCGCATTCTCTCAGGGAGCGAGGTCTTCGGCTGAGCATGGGGACGCTTTTTCTCCCCTAGTGAGCCCACTGTAGCAGAAACAGAACTGACTCTGGTGAGTTTTTCTGTCCCGATAACTCACTCTGTTAGAAGAACAGTGATGAGACAGTATAAGTTAACTGCTTGACAAGGCACAGTGGTCACATCAAAGGAGACCCGAAGCTTCAGGTGGGCCAGCGGTGGTCATCCCCAGCCTAGCCCCACGTCGCAGCGGGCAGCAGCAGCAGCTCTGGCTCCATGACCTCTGCCCTCTCACAGAGGGGCCACAGCTGTCGATTCTCACGCTAGGAATGGCAAGAGACTGCTTCATGGGCGTGATGTCTCTTACGAGGGTGATGAAAATGTTATAAAACCAGATTGTGATGTTGTGCGCCTCTATAAGCACACTACAGTTCATTGACTTGAATGCTTAAAATGGATGAATTTTATGGTATATAAATTACATCTCAGTAAGGCTGTTTTTAAAAATAAGATTGTATGGCTAAAACGTGATGGGCTTCTGGAATAAAAGGGGCCTTTGTTTCTACGTGACCTTTCTCACTCGAAGAGGGTCTGAACCACCTGGACTTGTGTTTAGAGCTCGGAGCAAGCCAGGAACTGGGTAACTGAATTAACCTGGCCTTAATTTAATGCTGGCTCAGATTCACCAAGGTGATACAGGCACATGGCTTCAAATGTTCATAATAAAATGTTGGGGGAGTGGTGTACAGCTCCCATCACACATGTCCTGCTGAGTGAGGCTCAGAGCGTGATCCCCTTGTAGGAGGCCTTCCTCCATCCAGGGGCTGCCTTCAAGTGCCCCTTCTCCTCTGCAATCAAGCCAACCTGGTTCTCTCCCAAGTAGAACTTGTGAGGCTGTGGACAAGCTACTTCGCTGCTCTTTGCCTCAATTTTCTCATCTGTAAAATGAGTGTAATAATAGCATCTACTTCATAAGTTTGTACAGATTAAACGGAAGAATGTTTTGAAGCTCGGTGCCTGGCTGATAGTAAATTCTCCAAAAACGGCAGCTATGATGACTTGTAGCAGAAACATCACTCTGGCTCAGACTGCCTCCTGCGCCTGAGAATCTGGCATCATGGCGATATTCGTCCCGGCTTTCATAAAGAACGAGCAGATAGGATGCTATTCTTGTGGCCTGTTTCTCATTTATCTAATTATGGCTACCTGAGTGTTGTCTCTAACAAAAATGAGTCGCTCTTGTTTCGTTGCAGACAGTTGCATCTATAAAAAGGTTTGCCCGTTTAATGGTGGCTCTTTTTTGGTTCAACCCTCTGCGTCAGATTTCCAGTTCTGTTGGAACCAGGCTCCCTGTGCGATTGGTAAGGAAACCCTTTATCATCATGTTCTTTCCCGCTCAATAGACATATCTGAACTGTTCCATCCTATGTAGGCAAACTCACTGGCTTACCGCTAAATTGCTATGAATTATGTGAGTATAGTGAGTACTCAGAGGCTTTCCTTCTTTAATTGTTTTTCATTTTGTTCCCCTTTGGGGACTATTGTCTTCCACTGTTCCTCCCAGGTCTTCTCAGTGCCTGAGCATGTGAGCATTCGAGAGCAATTAAATATCAGTTTCAGTAGATCTTGAACAAGATCTCCAGCCTCAAAACTCTGACAGACTTGGGGGAGGAGCACAGTGCACTTGGCGTCCTTTTTATACATTTTGAAGCTTGAAAGTCTAGAATTACAGAAACTCAGGCACTTTGCCTGCCACTGAAAACTCAGGACGTGAGTGGTGGTGCTTCGTTTCTGTGATTCAAGATCCACAGCTGGGCATCTGCCTGGGGAGAGTCAGATCAGAGCCAAGAATCTTAGCACTGTTTTCCTCAAAGTAGAAGGCTTTGTTGATAGGTAAACATGATAGAGTTTTGAGAGGAGAGCAGAGGAATGGATCCAGACACTCGGAGGATGGGGTCGGCTCAGATGCAGATTAGTTATGGTAAAAAAGGGAGGGAAGGGTTGGAAACGGCTCTCAGGTCTGAGCCACGGCACTGCACCGGGGGCCCACTTGAGAGATCAAGGCTAGAGGCGTGGGTGTGGTAGGAAGAGTCAAGGTGAAGCCAAGAGAACGGATGAGTCGCCAAGGAGAGAGGGCAGAGGGAGTGGGCCAGCGTGAAGGAGAGAGTGCGAAGTGGCCGGTAAAAAAGACAAAGGTGGGCTCACAGGGCCACTGGGGCAGCTATGGCACCTGGAAGTCATCAAAAAGATCTCAAGAAGAGGGACCAACGTTTAACAAATAACTCAGCAGTCCCTGCCCAGACACACAGACAGGAGGAGCATAGGGGAGGGTGACCCAGAGACAGGGAATGAGGAAGGAGTAAAGGCTAGGTTCCCGGGTGGAAGGCATGTGCGAAGCCCATGTCAACCTGCAGTCTGGACCATAGGGGGAAGGTCTCCAGGACCTGGGTGGGCGGTGCGCCCCCGGAAGATCGGGTACAGGACTGCAGCAGGAGAAGGGCACAGGGAGAAGCTGGGACAGTGCACACGTCCCTGGGCAGAAGCCTGGCAGCTAAGGCAGGCTTTCCTGGAATTGGGGGACACGCACCCGTGAACGAAGAAGAGAAGCAGCCAGAGGAAGGGGAGAGATGGGAGTTGCCGGAGGAGCAAGGGGGATGTGAGAGGGTCCTTGCAGCTCCACAGCCGCAGGCACAGGCTGGGAGCTGACGCCCCATTGCCTTGCAGTCTGTGCATTCCCCTACCTGCTGGCCTTCACCACCGACTCCATGGAAATCCGCCTGGTGGTGAACGGGAACCTGGTCCACACGGCCGTCGTGCCTCAGCTGCAGCTCGTGGCCTCCAGGGTGAGTAGAACTGGGCTTTTATTTCTGTGTGAGGGGCTTTGGGCACCCCCAGCACCATGAGGTTTCAGGCGGGCGCAGACATGTTCACGGTGAGGCTGACAATGCCAACACCTCGTGAGTGTTGAGATGAGAAAGCTGAAAACAGGCTCATGGGTTGCGTTTTCCTGTGCGAGTCCCCTTGGGCTTCAAAACGGCCTCCTTAGTGTTAAGAGACTCGTCGGTGCTGGTGGCAGTTGGGGAGCGCCCAACTGAAAAGAGAGACACCCCATCAAAGCCTGGGTCACTGTTGCCCTGAAGAAGAGGCCAAGTCTAGAAAAGTAAGAGCTTGCAATGTTCCTTTCTTCCTTTGCCGCTGTCTGTCCTCAGTTTGAATTTGTGTCCCACAAACTATGGCCGACAGACTAATTCACGTCTGGTAACAGAATGTGACCAAAGCCGAAGGATGCAGGAACGACGATCTTCCAAGCTGTCTTCTACTCCTGGCGCATAATCCAACAGGTCTTGTTCTAGTCCCCTCCCCCAAGTCAGCCCCACACCCTCTCCCTGGCTCGCCAGGCCAGGCTGGTGCCTGCTGCACGCCTGGAGCACTTTTCCATCCTGACCTGCATCACATTTGGTGGTGGGTGACTGCGTACTTTCCCCACTGCACTGACAGTTCTGTGAGAGCAGAGACTGAGCATCTTATTCACTAACGTAGCGCCAGTGGGGTGCTGGTAAGTGTGTAACCACCACCAGCCCTCTGGAAAATGGGTGTGTGTATGTATACACACACATATATGGACATCAGTTGATTACAAATTTTACTAATTATAAAATATAAATAGCTTACAATTTACAAATAATAAAATATACAATGCTTTTATCTTAAAAGTCCATTTAGCCAACTGGCTCTCACAAAATGCTTTTGTTAATTTTGGCTGAATTCCTTTCTCTGTAGCCAAACTAATGCTGCAGATCAACCACAATTTTATGGTTGGAATTATATCTCCATCCGTTCTTCTTTTTCCAAGTTTGTTGTCATTAAATCTGATGTGTGGGGCTTCCCTGGTGGCGCAGTGGTTAAGAATCTGCCTGCCAATGCAGGGGACACGGGTTCGAGCCCTGGCCCGGGAAGATCCCACATGCCGCAGGGCAATTAAGCCTGTGCACCACAACTATTGAGCCTGCGCTCTAGAGCCCACGAGCCACAACTACTGAGCCCACGTGCCACAACTACTGAAGCCCGTGCACCTAGAGCCCTGCTCCGCAACAAGAGAAGCCACCGCAATGAGAAGCCTGTGCGCTGCAACGAAGAGTAGCCCCCACTCACTGCAACTAGAGAAAAGCCCACGCACAGCAACGAAGACCCAACACAGCCAAAAATAAATAAATAAATTTATTTATTTATTAAAAATCTGATATGTGATCCATTAAACTGTTTTCACCCTCGTACAAGTCATTAAACCAAAACTTCTCTCAATTTTAGCATTAGATTCAACACACTTTTAATTTTAACCTTCATTATTAACATTTTCTTCATCACTGTAAGTCTAGACAATCAACAAAACAACAAATCAAGCTCTGATTTGTAGCATTTGCCGATTTCCATGGTGTAAACAGTCCCCATGACTGATCTCAGGCTTCCCATGTGACACGATGGAACACAGCGTTAGGAGCCGCTGTTACACAGCATCGCCCCACCCGCCCAAGACAGTGTTCATGTAACTTACCTCAAGAGCTTGGAGAATACTCAAGGTAGTAAAATAATTAGGAATGGCTGAATTTTGATATTTAGTTCCTTTGTTTTTTAGTTTAAGTTTATAATTTAAGTTTAATAATGGCTGTGTTTAGCAGCCAGCTTGCAAAATCCCTGAAACTCAGTGTCCCTGAGTCCACATACCACCGCCGTTACCCCAAAACCAGCTCATCGAGGGTGTGCTTGAGTATTTGCTGAATCATGAGAACCCACTTCCCCACCTGTGACACGGCCTGACTGAATCCCAAACCCTCTCCAGTTCTAACCTCCAGGCGCCCGAGGCCCGTGTCGGGGAGGTGTGTTGTGTCTGTGTTTGCAGCAGGTGTGTGGGAAATGGACTCTTTTCTATTGGGTATCAGCAAACAGATAAGTGGGTGAGGTTAGCGCTCAGGAAGCGTCTGAGCGCAGAGCTGGAAGCCGCCTCCCCGGCTCGTTCCTGCACCACAGTCCCCGAGTGGGGGGGGGGGGCAGTTGGGGGCCCTGCAGTGATGACAGAAGGGCCGGTGGGCGCAGGGCCTGTAACAGCAGGTGGCTCAGTAACGCCTTCTCTTTCTCTCTAGTCGGATATATACTTCACAGCAACCGCATCTGTGAACGAGGTCTCATCCGGAGGCAGCTCCAAGGGGGCCAGTGCCCACAATTCTCCTCAGACACCCCCGGGCAGAGATACTCCAGTGTTTCCTTCTTCCCTGGGGGAAGGTGAAGTCCAATTTTTACTGTCTTATGATAGATAGTTTTGATCCATTCTGATTTCTCTAGTTCATTGTCAAATACTGACATGTGACTACTGCCGAAGGAACTCACTATTTGAAGCCATAAAAAAACTTGCAGTGTGGTTGCATTCTTAAGAAACCTTGTGATAATGCCCCCCCAAAAAAATCCCATTATGAAAACAGTTGTTGCAATGGGGAGAAGGGAGCTGAGGGCTAGAGAGATTCCAACTTGCCCCAGCAACTTATCTTTCCTTCAGGGATGTTAACAATATAGTAGGTTTTTATAGCTTAAAGGACATAGTCATACACACACATTACTCAGCACCCAACTTTCACTCTGCCTGGCTTCACCCTTGAACCCTGCCCGCAGGCCTTTGTTGTGGTTACTGCCTCGTGCTTTTCCTAACTTCTCACCACATAAGTCGTCACTATGGCTTGTTGTCACAAGAGCTTGAAGCTCCCGAGCAGGACAGCTGTGCTTTTCTTGTCGACTCCTTTCTCCTGTAACCAGGAGTGGGTGCGCTTTTCCCCATTTACCCATGAACACGATGCCCTTAGAAAACAGAGCCGTCGGGCACCCTCACTTTATTGCCCCCAATGAGACTTGGGAGGTCAGCCTGCCACATAAACTCTTCCTTCATGCTGACTATGTTGAGGAACCAGGAATTATCCTCTTGTGAATAACACGAACTCTTCTTAAAAAGTTCTGATGTTCTTTTCGAACTCTTATTTCAGGTGAGATTCAGTCCAAAAATCTGTACAAGATTCCACTCAGAAACCTGGTGGGCAGAAGCATCGAGCGGCCTCTGAAATCGCCCTTAGTCTCCAAGGTCATCACCCCGCCCACCTCCATCGGCATCGGCATCGCGGCCATTCCTGTCACTCACTCCTTGTCCCTGTCCCGCATGGAGATCAAAGAGATAGCAAGCAGGACCCGCAGGGAGCTGCTGGGTAATGGCTCTCGATTCTTGTGTTTGCACTGTTTGTAAAGATACCCGCTGGTTTTATCTGTGGATATTAACTGTCCTCAAAAACAATGAGCACTTTCATAAGGGATTTATAAAGAAATTATAGTGCACCTACACCGAGGAATACTATACATCATTTACCCAATGACAATGATGTGTCTATCTGTATTTATTGATGTGGAAAGTGCCCAAACCATGTTCAGGGGGGAAAGGGCAGTTTGTAAAACAGTAGGTCTAGTCTGATATGACTTTTTTAAACATAAGTATCTACATATGTCTAATTTCCTAGGAAAGTGTCCAGAAGGGTTTATATCCTGAAGTCCTCAGATAACATTTCACATTCGTATATCCAAAATTTTAATTTACTTGGGTTTTTTATTTTTTTCCATATGCTTTGTTTTCTTGCAAGTCTGTGGTACAGTTCAGTTATCCTTCTCAAAGCCCCTGGACTGTGGGACAGTTCTATGGGGATGGTAGAGATGTAAGATCTTTGCTGTGCCCTCCTCTCTCAGTTTACAGGTGGGAGACCAGACCAGAGAAGCATAAAGCACCATGATGATTGTGAAAACGCTAGACTGTTGTAAAGATTTTTGTTCAGAATTTTAAAAACAAAATGAGGAAAAATGGAAATGTTATGTCAAACCAGTAAGAACTGGTTTGAAAACTTGAATTGGCATCTGCACGGCATAAAACTGCAAGGACAGCTGGCCTTGGCACATGCCTGTCCTGCAGTAATGTTTCCTGACCAACTGGAGAAGGGGATTCGGACCACCTGACAGGGCAGGCCTTGACATTGGCAAAGGCAGTTGGTTTTAGAAGCTGGTGCCTTCCACGGCATTTTTTAAACATATGCGTTGCTATTTTTAACCCACTATACCCTCAGAAAGCTTGATCTGCCAACGACTATTATATAAACCACTGTGCTTTTCAGAAATTGAATCTCTGAGCTGGAGAATTACAGTTTCCAGTGGTAGGACTGTAGATTTTCTCTCCTTCATTAAACTCCTCTGACTCTTTTTTTCCCAATACATATATTCGTTCTAATCAGAAGAAAAAAGACCTTCTACCAACAAGACAACAAGAAAACCATTTAAAAATATAGACTTTATCATCATTCTTCCTGCCTCGATCCCAATAATGTACCAATACCCAACCAAGAGGAAAAGGGCATTTTCTGTCTCTGTGGCAGCCCTGTGGTAATGACCCTCTGACCTGTGATTCTCCCCTGCAATCCAGGCCTCTCCGATGAAGGTGGGCCCAGGGCAGAAGGAGCACCAAAGCCCAAGTCAAAAGCCCGGAAGCGGGTGGAAGAAAACCAAGGAGGCCCTAAACCAGGGACAGTGAGGTCAACTAGCAGCGAAAGGTAAAGAGGGACGCAGCCCCCAGCAGCCCCTTCTCAGGGTGGTGGCCCCTGAAGTCACAGGACAGCCACAGGGCCCTTCCTGCTGACTGAGGATGCCATGTGCCGGCCCCTTCGGCCAGCCACAGCAGAGGGTTAGCAGCCAGCTCCTCCCTGAGGATCCCCAGAGAACACTGCCTGCCAGGTAGGGGCCCAGACAAACGGGTGACCTCACTAGCAATCCAACAAATGCACATTAAAGTACACTGAGACTTTTTTTGCTCGCCAGATTGACAGGGATTTTTTAAAACAAGAATGCTCAGTAGGAGTGACAGGCGCTCTCCAGTACTTGTGGTGGGCGTGGAAACAGGTACAGCCTTTCTGGATGGCCGTTCAGTATCGCGTGTCCATGAATGTTTGTTGAATCCCACTGATTTGTCCCCTGAGGTTCTCCGTGTCCCTTGATAACATCTTGCCTGCTCCTGTGTGGAGGGCAAGGGGGCACGTGTCCAGGCTCCACTGAGTCATTCAACACACATTCTTGGAGCACCTGGCACTGAGCTGGGGATATGGAGCTGAACTTCAGGGGTTCACAGGCTGGTGGGAAAGGCCAACAAAGACATTCTAGGAATTACAGCATTCCAGGGTGGCAGGTGGTGCAGAAGAATGAGGGATGCCATCACACCACACCTGGGCCGGGGGTGGCGGGTCCCAAACATCAGGAAAGGCTGAGCCGGGTCTCATAAATCAAGCAAGCATTAGCCTGGCCCAGAGAGGGGCAGTACTCACTCACGCTTTAATCCAATGCACTTTCATTGAGCCCCTACTGTGTGACCAGGCCCCTGCACTCGTGGACTTTACATTCTAGTGTTGAGAAACAGATAATAAACCTGTGAACAAATAAGCAAATGCTATCATTTCCATTAGTGACAAGCACTGCAAGGAAATCTATAAGAAGGTAGTGATGGGGGTGGGGCAGATAGAAGGTCTACTTGAGGTGGGGGCTGGGAGTCAAGGAAGGCTTCTTGGAAGAAGTGGCATTGAGCTGAGCTTTGAATGAGAAGGAGCTGGGGGCACAGCCCCTCCGACAGCAGGAATAGCAGGGGTAAAGGCCCCGAAGAGAGAGAGAGAGAGAGAGAGAGGGAAGAGAGTGGCTCAGCTTGAGCACAGACAAGGATGCAAGGTCAAAAGCAGCCAGAGGCTGGGTCGGGGCTTTTACAGGCTCCATGAGTACTTGTTGAATGAATGAACTCCCTGAATTTGGTCAGATTGGTTTTGCAGGTATCAAGAGAATGAGCGTCCTGAATGCAGGAGAAAATAGAGAGGGCGGGGGTGGGCTGGGAGGAGGCTGGAGGGGTCAGGCCGTGGGGAGCCAGGGGAGGGTTTTAGACAGAGTGACATTATCCCGACATTATCCCGATTTTCCACACAAACACCTGTGTGTCACCGCTGGCCTTTAAAACCCATAACCACCCATGAGATCGGCCTGTCTGCCTGCAGAACACCAGCTCTGCTGGGGTGGGGGTCACTCCTGCACTTCCCCACCTCTCCCCCATAATGGCAGGGGGAGGGGGAGAAGGGCTCCCGAGTTTAGGGGAACAGGAAACAGAGCAGCCAGCTCAGCGGTGCCCCAGGATCCGTTCACAGTGACTTTTCTCCTCTAGGATCACGTCGAGCTCCTTGGAAAGTCCTTCCACTTCTGAAGCCAATCCCGAGGGGCGTTACCAGTCGACAAGCTCTGACCCGGACCCTGTGGCTGAGAGAGAAGGCAGCCCTGTCTGGGGCAGCAGCCCCTTTCAGCTCACAGCTTCCTCGGACGAAGACATTATTGACTTGAAGTAAACAGAGTCCCAGTCGAGTTTGCCATCTTTAATTTTCTTATGGAGGTTTATACTCTTTAACCAGTTCCGACATCAGTTCTCAACAAAATGTGGCTTTTAGCCTGTCCGTGGTCTATTGGACCAAACCTTCTGCACCCTCGGCCAGTTTGGGTCACTCTCCAATGTCCGGTGCCATCTTAACCTTTGTTTCTTTCTGTTCAGGAACCATCAGTACCCTTGTAATTAAAGGTGGTAGATTTCATTGAGGTTTTAGATTGAAACTTTGAATAAATCAAAAATGTTCATTCTTATTTACTGCAACCTTCTCTTATATTTTATATACTTAGATGGAAAAGTTATTTTTTCATTACAGTTTTGTTTTGTCACATACTGTGTTTCTTTTATAAAGAAAAGCCATTGCTTTGAAAGTTTATTATAAATAAGTTTTCTTTCTGCACCTTTGGCCCCTGTTGCTGTTTCAGTTCACTGTGATTGGAACCAGCTGCATTTCTGTCTATAGGCTTTTGAGAAAAGCTGAATTTTTAGATCTTCGAAACTCCTGCTTCTTTCTCTTTGTGTCTCACAAAAAATAATAAGGTATAGGAGCCTGTTAAAGAGTCTTAAGATTTTTGGGGGGGGTTTATTGTTATTGTGAAATCATATAACCAAGAAACAGTTACTCTCCATCGTCAGAATTATCATTCTCAAACTCCCTCCTCTTGTTCCAGTCTGCTTTGCTCTCTCACATGAACCAAATGATTATCCTTCCTCTTATCATGTATCTGCCTTCCGTTGCTCCCTCCTTAAAGTGAGAAGGAAATGTGAGTTTGGCCAGGTGGGAATGAAACAGTGAGATGTCAGCCTCTAGCCAGGGGAAATCAAAGGAGGGAAACCTAGTTTCGCTGATATTGTAACAGTTTTAAGCGGTATGAAGAAGATAATTTACTTCTGGCTTTAGTCTGATGGATTCCATTTTATTGTCTCGTCTTGCCTATATTACCCATCAAAAGAAACCTGAGATCATTTGCCTGTTAAAGTGGCTCTGAGGAGCTCTTCTGCAGGTCTTCTCACTAGGTGCAGAGGCCTGCGCTTGACATGACCTTGATCTGATAGATTTCACACAAGTTCTGGACCCTGTCTCCTTCTGGGCCTTGCACACTGTGGGGAGATCTCCCCTCTCTGCCTGTGGCACAGACGGTCCAACATGAAGCATCCGAGCTGACGGCTGCCTGGTCCCCTTCAGCAGAAGGCAACAAGATCAACTACATACTGTATCTCAACCTCACTTAAAGTTTTGTGAATTAGATTTTATTATTCTTGCTTTTCAGGTAAGGAAACTGAGGCTCAGAAAGGGGCAGTGATTTGAACCTGTGAGTTCTCTGATCCCAGAGCTGTGCTCTCTCTCTCTCCCTGTCCACCATACAGAGCCAGGCTGAGAGCCTTGTATCAGTTGAATCTGGCTGGTGTTTTTCGTGTTAAAATACTCTGTAAGCTTCATGAGCTTGTATGTGTGTCTTTCCTGTCATTTTTTTTTTTTCTGAAGTTTCTTACTTCTCAGCCTGGAATAGAAAAACCAAGGGCTATTTAGACCATTCTTTCAAAGAGATTGGCAGCAAGTGGCACCTCATGATTTGACAAGAGTCACAGATCTGAGGAGTGGATGTAGAAACGGCAAGAGGTGGGCCCTACTAAACAGACTGATGGTGCTTAGCTTACAAAGGGGGCGCGGGAGGCAGACCTGGCAGCAGGGTCTGCTTACAAAGGCCGAGAAGTGAACACTGCACACTCACGGGGAGGGAGATGACCAGCCAGAGGGCAGGAGCAGCTTTGTAGGGATCCGTGGCTCAGAGGACTGGCTGGCCTTAGCTGGGCTGGCGGATCACCCTGTTTACAGAAGCCTCTCTGCATATCCCTCAGGCTGAATTGCAAAGTAAACCGTCTAAGTGCAGCGTTTGCCCTTGAAGTCTGAGGCATCCCTCCTCTCTGCAAACATCAGGTACCCACTGTCTAGAGCAGGAGATCATGTCCATCGGGGGAGGGAGAGAAGTAAACAGGTGATCACAAGCAATGATAAGAACTAAACATTTATGACTGGAGCACAGATGCTGAGGAAGCACAGAGGGGCGGTTGCCTGTCTTGAAAGACAGTACTGTCAGGTGACTGCACTATTCGTACAGGCTAGCATTTGAGTACCTGGCATGTGCTTGGTCTTTTTATATATTGCCCCTACTCAAAACCCTCCTGCAAGGTAGTTAACTGTCATCTCCACTTAGAGATGAGGAAACAGAGGGCCAGAGAGGGATTAGAAGCTAAGCCTATCACTCTCTTAGCCCTGGTTCTTGCCGGAAACACACAGCACTCCACCGCAGTTGCCTGCACCCAGAGAGTGCGGCATACAAACGGTGAGATTCTACAGCGCACTGACTTCATCGTACTCACCTCCAGCAGTGACCTGGGTGCACGCACATAGGCTGGCTATTAACATCCGCAGGGGACTCAAAATTGGGAGATATTAAGATGAAGATTCCAAAGTCAGGGTTACCTATGGAGTGAGTGGAATTTAACAGGGAGCGTAGAGCTCACTGATTTAAGCCCAGATCAGTCATAGCTATGAGGCATGAGGGACCCCGCCCAACACAGGACCTCAGCACCCGAAGGTCCTGGTCATCGTCGGCAACCTGGGCCTCCCCCCGCCCCACCCCAACCCCGAGTCGTGATGAGCACGGAGGTGGGCTGTGGCGCCAAGGGCCACGCCTCTGCCCCGGCAACGAAGCTGGAGCGCCAGGCTCGGCATCCGAGAGAGTGGGCCAGAACCGTTGTTTGGAGACTTTCCGCCCTGCGGCTCTAGGTGGGCAGAAGTGCCCAGGCCCCAGGGCAGCGGTTAACGCCGAACAGGAACCGCAGACCCGACCACGGAGGGGAGTTGCTGCTGCCCAGAGTTGGGGCGGGAAGTTCTGGGCGCGGCCCACGTGCTCCGCCTTCGTCCAGCTCCTAGCCCCATTGGCTGAAGCTAGATTGAGAGGCGGATCCAGGCACAAGTGCAATCCCCGCCCTCTACCCTCACTGGCCGGCTCTGTGTAAGGTATCTATATGACCCCGCCTCCGAGCTCGCATCACACTCCTATTGGGTGGCTGTGTGCTCCGGCCCAGCTACAAACTCCGCCCCACCTATACACTGGATAGCTCTGTCCTAGGGGTGGTTCCAGTGCTCGTTGCCTACCGGCTCTTTGCTTCCATTGGTCCGCTTTGACTTCAAGGGCGGCTCCTAGCGCAGAGGCGAACACCGCCTTGCGTTCCCATTGGTTGCTCCCATACCCGCTGCCGTTCCGACCCCGCCCCAGAGCCACCACTCACCGTTCATTGGCTGGCTCTGGCCTGACAGGCCGGTGCAGGCCACACTCGCGGGACCCGCAGCAGTTCAGGCGTCGGAGCGGGCCGGGCAAGCGTTGGCGGCGGACATGACGCCTGGGGACCAGGAGGAGACCCAGCCGCTGCTGCGGCCGCCGGGCGGCAGGTGAGCGGACAGGGGAACCCGAGCCCCGGGGGCGCTGCCTCGCCCCTCCCGCTGCGCCAGGCCCCGCTCACCGACCTCCCCGTCCTAGCAGCGCTCCCCGCGGCCGCCGCGTCTTCCTCGCCGCCTTCGCCGCTGCTCTGGGCCCACTCAGCTTCGGCTTCGCGCTCGGCTACAGCTCCCCGGCCATCCCGAGCCTGCGGCGCGCCGCGCCCCCGGCCCTGCGCCTCGACGATGCCGCCGCCTCCTGGTTCGGGGTGAGACCTTGGGCTCACTCTCCAGCCCTCCTGGGACCCTCCTTCGCCCACCCTTAAGATGGGCGCCAGGACCCTCCCCCTGCCTGGCTTCGGGCGGGCACTGAGACCCTCCGCCGAGTACGTCCCGGCTCCCCTGCCAGGGGTCGCCCATCCCCTTCCCGCAAGGCCGCTGAGGGTGGGGTAGAGGGCGAGGTTGGGCCGCGGCACCACCGGCGCCCCCTCCTTAGCCGGCGGTCGCCCCGCCCCCAGGCCATCGTGACCCTGGGCGCCGCGGCGGGGGGCGTGCTTGGCGGCTGGCTCGTGGACCGCGCTGGGCGCAAGCTGAGCCTCCTGCTCTGCGCCGTGCCCTTCGTGGCCGGCTTCACCGTCATCACAGCGGCTCAGAACGTGTGGATGCTGCTCGGAGGCCGCCTCCTCACCGGCCTGGCCTGCGGCATTGCCTCGCTAGTGGCCCCGGTGAGTGTGTCCCCCAGCCTGGCGCCCTGGGACCGGGGAGAAGGAGCAGACCTGGGGGCCTTGTTTCTCCCTGGCTGCGGCCTCCTGCCTGCCTGGCACCATGCCCCTTCCCTGCTTCGTCTTCCTTACACTCCAACGGGCCTTGGAAATAGCCGCTGTTATTGTCCTTGGTTACAGATGAAGTGAGCTTAAGAAACCTGAAGTCCTTTGTTTAGGCACAGCTAGTCAGTGGTGAAGCTATTTCTGGAGCCCAGGATGGTGTCACTTAACAGGCTCTCTCTTTTGCTCTACAAATAAGATGGCATCTGTAGATGGTCAACAGAAGCCTCACAGTATGGCTCAGATCCCCCCCCCACCTTGTCATTCAGACCACTGACTACAGTTAAGCAGGAAAATCCTGTTCTGGTTTGTCCCCAGGGGCAAAGGCTGCTGGGACCTGCCGCTCCCCTTCATTGCTCAGGAACGGGTCCTCCAGCCACTTCCTCTGCTTCTCTCTCACCACCTCCTGACCCAGCACTTCCCAGGCTGCCTTTGGAGCTGGACATCTGGGTGAAATCCTGGCTCTGCCACTTACCAGGGCAGAGCACCTCTCTGTGCCTATAAAATGGGAATAATGGCATTACCTTGTGCTGTGGTTGCGAGGCTTCAGTGAGACCCTGCACTTACAGCCCTGGCCCTCGCATGGCCTGTGGAAGGACTTTGGACCCTGGCAGCTGGGGTTGTGGGGTGACCCGTGAACTGCCGCTGGTCATGAGTTTGGATGATCAACCACCCACACCCTAACCTGGTCAAGATTGAGAGCAGTAGCTCAGAATCCATCCCTTTGCACCTACCACTCATTTCAACTGCATTTGCTGGGTAACAGGCAGCAGCTAGGTTGGATTTTATATTTTGGAGGGTTTTTTTTACTGGGCAAAAGCACACTTGTCTTAGACATGGGCATAAGGTATGGAATAACCTAGAAGCATAGGCAAGGGCTTTCTGGCTCCCGAGCCCAGAGGATGCCGTGGCAGTCACTGGTAGCAACTGAGGTGAAGAGTTCCTGCTTTCACTCCAGGGGCACCACTCAAAGTATGGTCCTTGGACCAGCAGCCTGGGTGTCACCTGGAGTTGGTTAGAAAGGCAGAATCTTGGATCTGGACCACCGCACACCTATTGCATCAAAATTTGCATTTTTTCAAGGGTATACATACAATAAATGAAAGGTTGAAAAGCCCTTCTCGCCCCCGCCCCACACACATAGCAGCCACTTCTATACCCTTTAAACACCTGCTGCAGATCACTTGGTGGGGGCAGGGAGGTATGCGGAGGGCTCTGCTGACCAGGACCTGCAGTTAGGAGCCCACTGGGCCTGTAGCTGCCCCAGCCAAGGCTCTCCTCAGCTCTGAATGGTTGAGACTTTTCAGTTTTAAGAACTCTTCGACCCCAAGTAAAATCCCATCTTAATTACCAACAGGTATATATCTCCGAAATTGCCTACCCCGAAGTACGGGGGCTGCTCGGCTCCTGTGTGCAGCTCATGGTCGTCATAGGCATCCTCCTAGCCTATCTGGCAGGTAGAGTTTTCGTGTTATCTCTCTTGATAACTGTTAATGGCTCCGTGGCTATTTTACAGATATAGAAACTGAAGTTCAGAAAGGTCAAGGGATTTGCCTGAGGTCACACAGCCACTGCCCAAGATGCCAGGTTCCCAGACCACCTCCCTGAGACCCTGGGTCACGTGGGTCTTGGGACAAAGTTCTGGGGAGAGCTGGAGAAGGTGATGTCCTCATCTTCCCAGAGCAGAAGCCCATTCCAGGAGTGGGGGGAGGGCTGACTGGTTAGGTCAGTACCCCGCTGTGTGGTGACAAACTAGGGTCCTGGGGGTGGAGGGGGCACTCCAGAGTCTTTAGCCTAAGAGCTCGGAGGACCCAAGCCTGTCTCCCTCAGAATCAGTACTGGATTTGCAGCCTGAAGGAGGCAGGTTCCAGGGGACCCGAGGGTCAGAGCTGGGGCCAGCGTGAGGAAGCTTCCAGAGGCAGACTGGAACTGAGCTGGGATAGAAGGAGGGCAGGCTTCATATCTGACAGTGCCAGGTTAGGGGAATCTGCCAGTTACTAGCTGTGTGACCTTGACCTAGTCACACCGCCCCTGGGAGCCTCAACTTCCCTGTCTTTAAGTGGAGATAATCCTACCTAGTCCGAGGCTGTTGAGGGATTAAGTGACACTGTGAAAAGTGCCTGGCAGCAGGCCCCAAATGAGAATTGTCAAGGAATGGCCTGAGAACCGCTGGGGGGGGTGGGGGTTTCGGGCCTGACTGGCCGTGGCAGGGCCTGGGGCACGTGCCCTCTGGTTCTTCAGAGTAGCTGACCTGCGGGTCCGTGGTCTTTCATTTTTACCCCCTTAACCATCCTGAGTCTCATTCAGAGTCCTGCCAGCAGTCTAGCTGCCTTGCGGGGCCAGCAGTATGCCAGAGCCCATGCACAGACACTGGCGTTCGGGGCAGACGTGGGTCACACCCGTAGAATTTCCTCCCGGTCATCGTAATCTGCGCTGTCATTGATCAGTTTCTGTGAGTTTTGATTGACTGGTTTTCAGTGAAAAGTCTCCCCCGACTCTGTCCCTCTTCCTCTCCGGAGGCGCCAGCCTTGCCTGCTTCTCGACAGCCTTCCTGAGAGTCTGCATGTAGGAGGACTATGCATATTTATTCTCCTGCTCCTACCTTTTAGACAAATGGTGCCATATACCACGTCAATACATAGCGAGCGCCTTTGTTTAATGGCTACCTATTCACTGATATACCCCCCATCGTTTCCACAACATTTAGCAATAATAATGACAATATCAACAACAAACCTGAGGGTAGCCATGCAAAGGTAGTGAGGTCCCCACCCCTTAAGCTGAGTCCCTGGGGTTGGCGAGGGGGCAGGCACTCCCAGAGAAGGTCCAGGCTGGCTCACCCCAGCTCTGATGTCTGACCCACCCCGCCCCACCCAGGCTGGGTCCTCAAGTGGCGCTGGCTGGCTGTGCTGGGCTGTGTGCCCCCCTCCTTCATGCTGCTGCTCATGTGCTGCATGCCTGAGACCCCTCGCTACTTGCTGACTCAGCACAAGCGCCAGGAAGCCGTGGCTGCCATGCAGTTCCTGTGGGGCTCCGAGCAGGGCTGGGAAGAGCCCCCTGTCGGGGCTGAGCACGAGGTGAGGGGCTGGGAGCCAGGGCTGGGGGGAGGGGGCCATGAGGTATCACCCCTTTGCAGCCAGGGGAGGTCAGCACAGTCTGTTGCAAAGGCTGTACACACACAGTGGCGGGTGGGATCAGGGGTGTTGTCCTGCTCGAGCCCCGCTGCTTGGCTGGGCCCCAACCTTGGACATCCCTGGGAAAGCCTGAGCCTTGACCTTCCCGTCCCAGGAAGAGAAAGGCCGGGCCACATCAGAGGAAAATGCAGGTGCAGATTTGAGGACTTAGGTTTTTTAAACAGGGAGTTGTCAGGCAGGGGAGAAGACTGAGTCTCTGCCCCTTGCTTGCTGTGTGACCTTCCCATCTTTAGCCCTAGTTTCTTCATCTGTAAAGTGGGAGTCATAGCACGTGTCTGGCAGTGGTGGTGAGAATCAGTGGGGCGTGGGGAGGCGCTTGGCCCAGGCCCAGACCCAAGGCTGGTGGGATTCGGGAACCCTGGGCTCTTTGCTCATAGAACATCTTTGTGGATCCCCCAACAAATCAGGAAGGGACGTGGGGAGGTGAGGATCTTGTTACCTTACAAATCGGAGGCTAAAGTGATGCAGGGACCTGAAGTAGAGGCTTCAGGTGGGGCCAGGACAAGGAGCAGAGGCTCCCTTACTCCACCAGGCCTCAGGACGGTGGGCTCAAAGCTGGGGCGCCCTCGGGACAGGGTAGGGAGAAGCACTGATGCCCGGTCTCCGTCTGAGCAGGGCTTCCACTTGGCCCAGCTGCGGCGTCCTGGCGTCTACAAGCCCTTCATTATCGGCATTTCACTGATGGCCTTCCAGCAGCTGTCGGGCATCAACGCTGTCATGTTCTACGCAGAGACCATCTTTGAGGAGGCCAAGTTCAAGGTAAAGAGGCCTCTGCCCAGGCCTGCCTCACTTGGATGCCATATGGGTGGGACCTAGTTCCGGGGTCTTCGCCTGACCCACCTCGGCCCGTCTCCTCAGGACAGCAGCCTGGCCTCGGTCATCGTGGGGATCATCCAGGTGCTGTTCACGGCCATAGCGGCCCTCGTCATGGACAGAGCCGGGCGCAGGCTGCTCCTGGCCTTGTCAGGTGAGGCCCAAGGGTGACGGCTCAGCCCTCTGCAGGTGGGTGGCCCAGGCCAGCCTCCCACCACAGGCTGGAGGGTCTTTGCTGAGGTCACCACATTGAGGGAGGAGGACAATGGCTGAGTGTCCCTGAGAACAAGGCCAGACTTCAGGAGAGCTCTCACTGAGCACGTGTTTGAGACCAGGCCCGTGCTAACCACATCGCTGCATCACACCTTAACCTTCACAGTGAACCTACAAAAAGGTGCCATCAGGGCCCAGTGTACGATGAGGAAACTGAGGGCCGGGCTGAAGCGGCTCAGAAGCTTGTGGTCTTTCTGGGCAAGTGACTTTACCTGAGCCTGTTTTCCCTCTGTGAAACGGGGTAGCTGTGGGCCATTGTGAGGATCAGGAGATGATCTGAGTGAGGCTCCTCGTGTTCTGAGCCCTACCGAGCACTTGGTGCTGCTGGGAAAGCAGGTCTGGCCTCTATGGCTGCTCCTGCTTCCTCAGGCCAGGGAGGATCTGCTTCCAGGAGCTTCTTGGAGTTTGCTGAGGTGCAAGGTCCAAGCCGGGGCTGGCAGGGCCGGGCTGGGGTGAGTGCAGCCAGGCAGGGCTCTGCTCACTGCCCGTCTCAGAGGCATCCGGGCCACGTTGCTGTGGCCCACAGTGCACTGAGACTCCCGCCCCCCAGTGCCACGTGCCCGGGCCGTGGGCCGCCTCCCCCTGCCCTGTCCCGCCCACTGCCGCGCTCCACCCGCAGGTGTGGTCATGGTGTTCAGCACCAGCGCCTTTGGCGCCTACTTCAAGCTGACCCAGGGCGGCCCTAGCAACTCCTCACACGTGGACCTCTTGGCGCCCGTCTCCATGGAGCCCGCCAGTGTGGGGCTGGCCTGGCTGGCGGTGGGCAGCATGTGCCTCTTCATCGCTGGTGAGTGGGGGGGGCTGGGGGGGGTGAGGGAGCCGCCCTGTCGCCACCGGGTTCCTGTGGCTCCCAGCGAGGCCAGGCCTACCCGCCCTCACCTCTGCGTCTGCAGCTCTGACCGTGTACCAGGCACCAAGCTGAGCCCGTCTCTGCTCCTCTCACACGACTACCACGACAGCCCTCCAAGCAGGCCCTTCCTTGTCCCGTTCCGTAGCAAAGGCCTGATGCATAAGAAGTGAGGACAGTGGCCTAAGACTCCAGGGTGGCATCCAGGCCCCCTCAGGCCACAGCTGGGCAGCCCCGCAAGGCTTCAGCCCAGGTGGTCTGCGGCGAGCCGAGGGTCCAGCCCTGTGGGCCCTGACGCCTATCTTGCTCCCGCAGGCTTTGCTATGGGCTGGGGACCCATCCCCTGGCTCCTCATGTCTGAGATCTTCCCTCTGCACGTCAAGGGCGTGGCCACAGGCGTCTGCGTCCTCACCAACTGGTTCATGGCCTTTCTCGTGACAAAAGAGTTCAGCAGCCTCATGGTGAGTGCGGACCCTGGTGGCCTCCCCCTCACGCAGTAGTCGGCAGAGAAGCGCTTTTCAGAATTGCTCTTGTTGCGAGAGACTTGGGGTCCGTGGCTCTGCACGCAGGCTGAGGCCCCAGCATCTTGCGACACCATCTTGGTCAGGGGTGAGGGGGAGCAGACGGGCCGGGCCGGCGAGAAACCCAGGCTGTGGCCACTCAGGAACCTCCAGGCTGTCCAGGTGGAAGGACAGCAGAGCTGACCTTGTCCTCCACTGGACTCTGGGGACACGGGCTGGGAAGCAGGGCTGTGAGAGAAACTCCGGCTTTGGAGTCAACAGGCCTGGGCTCCGTCCCCATCTTGGCCGCCTCCCTGCTGGGTGGCGTTGGGTGTGCTGTTCACCTTTCTCTGAACCAGCTTCCCGGACTAGAAATGGAGAAGGGTAGCGTACCTTCCTCTTAGGGTTGATGGGAGCGTCAGTTCAGTTCAACATTTTGCCACCTTCTCATGGATGGACTGACACAGACATGGTCCCTGCCTCAGGGCCTCCCATCCAATACGGGGGACCACTCTGGTGCAGACAGTCAAGCCATTTGTTCAGTCATTTCGTCTCCCCCCAGGTCTCCTGGTACCTACCATGTCCTGGCCTGTTCAGGGTCCCAGAACAGCAGTGAATGGGATGGACAGGGTCCCCTTTATGACAAGGACTGGCATGAAGTGGACAGTGGTGGGAGGGTGAAGCACCAGGAGGCCGGGCTGGGGCAAGGGGAGGCAGGTCATGAGAGGAGTGGATGCTTGGGGCTGGACCGGACTCTGTAGAGCCTGCGCTGCCCTGGGGAGCGTGTCAGGAAGACCAGAGCAGGGGCCTGGGGGCGGAAATCACTTGCTGGGAGCTTGGAGGGGACAGACAGTAAAGGAGGGGGATGGCACCAAAGGACCTAAGAGGACCTGGGGGTGTACAGTGCTGAGAGGCCAAGAGAAAGGCTTCAAGGAGCGGGGGGTGGGGTCACCATGTCCCAGAGGAAGAGGAGCTGAAAGGGAGCGGCCTTTGGTTCTGGCACCTGGGAGGTCACTGGGGCTGGGCTGGGAGAGTGGACTGACTCTGACCGAAAGTCACCGCTCCCTCCCTGCTCCACACATGGGCCCTGAGTGTCCCCGTGTGTGCACACGCCCCCATCGCCACCTGCCGATAGCTCCCCCATTTCCTCCCGCACCAAGAAGAGACTCCTAAGGCGGCAGGGACCACAGAGGGCAGGGCCAAAGCTGAGTGTAGAGCGGAGGTCTGTGGGCCGTGAGGTCAGGCACTGGGGGAGGAAACCCAGCTCTCACTTGATAGCAGGTCTCTGACCTGGGGGCAGTCACTTCGTCACAGTGAGCCTCAGTGTCCCCGCCACACAACTTCCACACCTTGGACAGTGCTCAGCTCAGGCTTCTGGATGGTGGACCGCAGAACCCCCTCCACTCCCCTGAGCCTGGGCGGGGTGGGCCCCGACTGGGGCCTAGGCTTCTCGGCTGGGGCACGAGGGCTCCTGACCTGCCGCGTCCATGCACGGCCTCTCCACTCTCTTTGCAGGAGGTGCTCAGGCCCTACGGTGCCTTCTGGCTGGCCGCTGCCTTCTGCATCTTCAGTGTCCTTTGCACTCTGGCCTGTGTCCCTGAAACCAAAGGAAAGACTTTGGAGCAAATCACAGCCCATTTTGAGGGGCGATGACAGCCCCTTCCCGTGAGTGGCTGCCCCTCCTAGCTGGACCAGCTTTGGGCCTCGGAGGGGATGGTGCCTGCCTGTGACTCCAAACTGAGCCTCAGCTGGAGTCTGGACGCCCCGCCTGCCCCCAGGGAGTCAGGAGCCAGGACTGTAGCCCCTTGGAGCTTTGTCCTCTGGGGCCCCACCTTCCTGCCCAGCTCTCTACAGCCCAGTGAAGCACGGGGACAAGGTTCCCAGCCCCTGGGTCCAGTTTCCACTGCTGCCCTGTGACTCGTGTGGAGGGAACATCTCGGAGACGCTTTGTTGTGCTGTGGTCAGTCCTCCACGTGCCATCTCCATCACGACACAAAAGTGACAGCGGAGAAGGGGGACTCTTGGTTCCTCGTTTTCTGGAGAAGATGCTTTTGGAGGCTGGGTGATGGCCATGGTTACTCCTCTCACATGGCTGCATTATCAGGAAGGAACTTTGCCAAATAAATATTTGACTCAGAAAATCAGGTCGTGACCTCTTTGTGTGGGCTGCAGTCCAGAAGGGCATTTTCCTGTCCCTTCCATAAAACTAGGCCTCCCACAGACTGTCTTGCCAAGAACATCTATGGATCTGCTTTCTCATGGTCAGCTAGGCTTGCCTTTGGCACTTGGAGGTCATTTCTGACTCTTTCCTTGGGTTCAGTCCCCTGAATCATTAGTCATCAAATCTTGAGCTCCTCCTGCAAAAAAGAAGCCTCTCTTCATATTAACTTTAATGGAGCCAGAAGTCTTTTACAAATTACTTTTATTGTCTACTGTATAAATAATAACGTGTTTATTGCAGGAAAACTGGAAAACACAGATTTATGTAATGTAATTATTTTTTATGGCAGTTAACATCTGCTAGGCGCTATCCTAAGTACTTTGCAAATATTAACTTTATTTAGATAAATAATAAAATATTCACACCTGCACCTTACCAGAGAATTTCGTTCTGTCTTAAAAGATCTCTCCCCCAACATACATGCTTCCCAGCATCACTACACAGAAGTGGGACGCCCTACTTCCCATTCTGTAACCTGTTTTTATTCACTTCTCAGGCTGTGCAGCCCAGCATGTGCCCACCTTGACATCTTGTATTAAGCTTTGGAATGAGACCGAATGAGACCGGAGACAAGGGGAATGGAAGTGTGGAGTGGTCCAGGGCAGAGCGGTGGGGGACAGAGCAGGACAAGTCGCTTAACTTCCCTAAGCCTCAGTTCATTCATCTGTAAAATGGGCATAATGATGTTATCTCCCTCGTGGGGTTGTTATGAGGATGAAAGGAGATGATCATGTAAAGCACTTAGATCTGAGGATGGCACTGAATAAGTGCTCAATCAGTTTAGCTGCTGGTGGTGGTAAGGCTGTGCAGGTGAGGGTGGGAGGCTGTGGTGGAGACGGGGAGCTGCATGCAAGGCTGGTTGTGAGGCTGCATGTGAGGCTCTAGGGGTGCTTCATAAGGGGATATTTGAAATCTTTACAAGTGTTTCTGTTTATCTCCTACCCTACCGCCTCAGCAACCTGTGACTGCTACCAGCACCTACTTATAGGTACCAAGGACTGTGGACACACACACTTTTCAGAGGTCCCCATACACTCCTTTAAGGCCTTCCCATCAGAGCACAAGGTGCTTCAGGGACTAAGAGCCAGCCCCAGCTGACACCCCTGTATCTACCCCAGGAGCCCAGTCCAGCACCATCAGGCACAGGTCCATGAGGAAGTGGGGCAGGATGGAACATCTCCAGAAGACAGGTGCAGCAGAAGCTGCGCTTTACCCAGCCTAGGATAGGAATGTGCGTTGCCAGCCGACATCCACCCCATTTCCCACTCCCACCCCCAGAACAACTTCCAGGAGAATCCTGGCTTCTGAGAACGAGGCAAGAAATTCCCTAACACCACCCAGTGGACACGGGCGGAATCAACTGTGGCTTGAACCACTCTGCTACCCCCCAGTGGCCATAGGTGGGTTCGCAAGACTAAGGCAAGAAAACCCTTGCCTACCTCCTAGTGGCTATTATGGGTTTAGCACCTGCTGGGCCTGTGGCACAGGCAGAACACACCAGCTGGAAGAGCCCACTAGCCAAGGAATGCAGGCAGCCTCTGGAAGCTAGAAAAAGCAAGGAAAGAGATTCTCCCCCTAGAGCCTCCAGAAGGAAAGTAACCCTGAAGACACCTTGACTTTAGCCCAGTGAGGTCCACTTCAGACTTCTGACCTCCAAAGTTGTAAGCCTAAAAATTACACAAGCCCAGGGTAGAGAAGAGCTTATCTCAAAGAGATCTGTGGGTGTGACTTGCTTAACGGAGTGAATCCCAATGAGATTCTTAGAAGACCCACAAATGTAGAATCATATTGGGGAAAAACACTACCAGCTATGATTGAGAGAGAGAGAGACAGTACAAAATGAAAAGAGGCTTAGGACCCCCAAACTCATTTCCGCTTCCCAGGTAACACATTCTCATCTCCTTAACGTCAAAATGCCTCTGAAAGTAAATTGCTCATCAGAAAATTGCTTGATTAGTGAAGATCAACAGGCTTGTGGGGAAATTCCATCAACGCTCTGAGGAAGCCCACTGAAATATCCCCTGGGGCAGCACGGAAGCCCCCAAGGACAGAATATTCAGGAATCTCCTCTCCCAACACTTCTAACTGAACACTGTTAAAGTGTGCTTCTGCCCCTGAGATTACTGAAGACGTCTTCCTGCTGATAAGCTTTTATACTTCGACCGTTCCAGGCCAACCTGCGGCTGCCCCGTTCACACTGAGGGGCCCTCACTTCCTTTACCCCTCCCAAACTATCAGAAGGGCGCAAGAGGACCGTGAAGGTGGCTGGGGTTGGGCCCTGAGCTGACTGACGAGGGAGAGGACCTCGTGGAGCCGGGGCCCGGGCACGTCAAATCCCTGAGCAGAAACCAGGCGCCTAGCCCTAGTGCAGATCTGCGCCTGCGCTAAAAGCACTGCTCCCGTGAGCCTTCGCGGCCAAGTCTCTTCCTGTCCAAGAGGCCCCAGTCATTGTATTCAGTGGACCTGAAAGGCATGTGCAACAAAGCGTGATGGGAAATAGATTCTGGAAGCAAGAACAGGCGGAAGCCTCGCTAGGAAATACGGTCCACGAGGGTGTGCCGGTCACAACCTGGCACCGAGAGACGAAAAGGCTTTGGCCAGTAACGAGCCCGGAGATTTCTGGGAAATGGAGTCCGGTGGGGCAGGGAGGCATGTGCGCATGACCGGAAGTGGCGCTATTCAGGCGCCGTCCCCTTTGGAGCGGGAGGCGGGTCTGTGGCCGCAGTTTCAGAGCTCACGCTTGGTGGCGGGAGCCGGGAGCTTTCTCGCGTAGCTGGCAGCGGCTTTTTCACGTGGTGTTCTGCCTGAGACCGAGGCAGGTGCGCCACGGGCTCCCCAGCCGAGGCCTGGCTGTAGCTGGGGAGACAGTGAAAGACCCGGCTGGACAGGCCGGACCGGGCTCAGCACCGCAGGCTCAGACCCGGCCTTGAAGGGGACAGGCCTGAGAGAAGAGCCCAGAGCGGGGCTGGCGCTGCAGTGAAGCGACCCTGACGCTCAGAAAACTGCTGGGAGGCGGTGGCGCGAGGTGGGACCCAAATGCTGGAGGAAGGAGGTGAGACGGAGTGGTGGAGCGGTTTGTGGCTTCTAGCTTGTCCGCTAACAGTGCTGTGTGACCCAGATCAGAATTCGGCGGTCATCCTTTCCACAAGTGGTTGGGGGACGATCCTTTTTGTGGAATAAAGAATTCCGGGGTCAGAAAAGTTTGAGGAGCTCAGCCCTGGATCATTTCTGAGTGTCCTGTCCGTTACTCCGATCTGTTGATGGACCCATGGCATTAGAAAGTAGAGAGAAATGGGCCTTGGGAAGGAAAATGGGACTTACTCAGGGCCTCCTCTATTGCTTCTGATCTTCCAGCCCTCTTGAAGCATCAGGGATGTTCGGAATGGGAGCCCGTTGGCTTCACCTCATATTGAGGATGGGTTCAACCCAGTTGGATTGTGAAATCGTGGAGGATACTGGAGATTTAGAATCAGAAGGCTAGGATTCCTGTTTAAGCTCTGGGGTACCAGCCAGCTTTCTTAGCCTGTGTTTCTTCATGGAGGAAAAGGTAAAATAACGTTAACTACCTCGTTCACCTCTAAGAACTGTAAGCATCAACTAAAATGACGCTTTTGAAAGCACCTTTTTAAACTGAGATATCATTTACATGCATTCACTTTTAAAGGGTACAATTCAGTAGCTTTTAGTGTATTCACAAAGTTATGCAACCATCACCTTTTTTTTTTTTTTGGCTGCGGCATGCAGGATCTTAGTTCCCCAACCAGGGATCCAACCCATGCCCCCTGCACGGGTCTTAACCACTAGACCACCGGGGAAGTCCATCACCATTATTTAATTCCAGAACATTTTCATCACCCCAGAAAGAAACTGGTATTACTCCACATTTTCCCTTCCTCCTAGTTCCTGGCAACCATTAATCTATTCAATACTTTCTGTCCTCATGAATTTGCCTATTCTGGACATTTCATGAAAATAGAATCATACAATATATGTGTCTGGCTTCTTTCACTTAGCATAACGTTTCAAGGTTCATCCATGTTGTAACATGAAGGAATCTACGTTTTATGGCTGAATAATATTCCATTACATGGATTATACCATGTTACATTTATCTCTTCCTCAGTTGTTGGACATTTGGGTGGTTTCCAGTTTGGGCTATTACGAATAATCCCATAAACATGCATGCACAAGTTTTTGTGTGGATGTGTTTTCATTTTTCTAGGGTTTATATATACTTAGGGGAGGAATTATTGTATAACTCTGGTAACTTTGGTAACTCTGTTTAACTTTCTCAGGAACTGCCAGACTTGTTTTCCGCAGTGGCTGCACCATTTTACATTCCCAGTAGTAATGTATGAGGATTTCAGTTTCTCTACATACTCATCAACACTTGTTTTTTTTCCGTCTTTTTAATTTTAGCCATCTTGGTGTGAAGTGATATCTCATAATGGTTTGATATGCATTTCTCCAATGACTGATGATGTTGAGCATCTTTTCATATACTTAATAGCTGTTTGTATCTTACTTAGAGAAATACCTATTCAAATCCATTGCCCATTTTTAAGTTGGGTTATTTGTCTTTCTTTGTTGAGTTTTTAATATAAAGAATTCTTTTTATATTTTGGATACTAGACCCTTAGAAGATATATGATTTGCAGATCTTTTCACTTTCTTGACAGTGTCCTTTAAAGCACAGAGTTTTTAATTTTTAGGAAATCCAGTTCAGCTTTTCTTTTGTTGCATGTGCTTTTGGTATCATGTCTAAGAAACCCATTGCCTAACCAGAGGTCATAAAGATTTATATCTGTATTTTCTTCTAGAAGTTTTAGCTTTTACATTTAGGTCTTTGATCCATTTTGGGTTTTTATATATGGTGTGAGGTAGGAGTCCAGCTTCATTCTTTTGCATGTAGATATCCAGTTGTCCCATCTCTAATTTTTTGAAAAGAAATTTAATTTCTTGGCACTCTTGTTGAAAATCAGTTGTCCATAAATGTATGGATTTATTTTTGGACTCTCAGTTCTTCTCCATTGATCTCTATGTCTATCCTTATATCAGTTCCACACTATTTTAATTACTGTTGCTTTGTAGAAAGTTTAGATCTTCTGTAATTTCCTTGAACAATGTTTGGTAATTTTCAATGTAATGTCTTTCACTTTTTTCTTTTTTTTTTTTTGAGATTTGATGATTTTTTATTAAAGAAAAGTATCTAAATGGAAGCAAAAGTAACAGTATCCATAAAAATATTTGTTCTGAAATATTTACACATTAAAAAAACAAAGAATTAGGATTGAGAATAACATCCATTTATGAGAAATTGCTCTCAGCTCAACAGATACCTCAGTGTCTGTAGGGAATGATTTTCTCAATTAAAGACTTTATGGTCTACAGAGAAAGGTCAACTAGAGGTGTCAACAATTTTAAATCTATTACATATAAAATGCAGTGTTGAGAATGATGTGTGAAATTTAATTTTAAAAATTAAAAAATAACATTTTGAAAAAACAACTTTAAGAAGAATACTAGTGACAAGAGATTAGAGGTAGATATGGCTAAGACAGTAAAGTAAATTAATCCATACCAAAATAAGTATCCTACCTATGTTATTTATACTTTTTTGCTTATAACATCAGTAATCAAACTCTTGCACTTCTTTTGTTCAGTTTATTCCTAGGTGTTTTGTTCTTTTAATGCTCTTGTAAATGGAATTTAAAATTTCATTTTTGGATTGTTCATTACTAGTGTATAGAGATACAGTTGGAGAACTGTTTATTCAATCCTTTGCCCATTTTTAATTGAGTTGTTTTTTTATTGTATATTCATGTTGTATCCTGCAGCCTTGCTGAACTTGTTTAGCTGTGATAGTTTTCTGTGGATTCCTTAGGATTTTCTGTATACAAAATCATGCCATTCACAAATACAGGTAGCTTAAATTCTTCCTTTCCAATCTGTATGCCTTTGGTTTGCTTGTTTGCTTGTTTTTGCCTAATTGCTCTGGCTAGAACTTCCAGTATAATACTGGTTAGAAGTGGCAAAAGCAGACATCCTTGTCTTGTTCCTGATCTTAGGGGAAAAGCATCAGTCTTTAGCTCTGGTTTTTTATAAATGCCTCTTATCAAGTTGAGGAAGTTCCCTTCTGTTCCTAGTTTATTGGATGTGTTTTATCATGAAAGGTGTCAGATTCTGTAAAATGGCCTTCTTGGTGTTCACTGAGATGATCATATGGGGGTTTTTTTCCGCTTTGTATTAATATAGTGTGTTATACAGATTGATTTTCATTTGTTGAACCAACCTTGCATTCCTGGGATGAATCCCACTTGGTCATTACCTCTTTTTTTGTTTAAGCAAATGTCTTAAATTTGCAGAGCCACTTTCTCCAAGGAACTTAATTGGTAATAGTTGTAAGCTGTATATTTACATGCTAAGCATTGTGTCAACTGCTTTGTCTGCATTTAAATCTTCACAGCAACTTTACATGGGATATTATCCTCATTTTACAGATGAGAAAAATGAGACTTAGAGAGGTTACATGATTTGTACACTGCTGGTAAGTGGTAGATCTGGAATACTTGAGAGTCTGTTACACTCTAATGCCTCCCTATGTTTGAGTCAATTGATGGAACTTCTGAGGTAGGAAGGGAAATTGGAAAATTTCTGTCCCATTGCAGGTCTGCAAATTCAGCCTCAATGAGCCCTGAGACCTATAATGTCATTTGAACACTCTCTTCAGAGTGAAAATTTGAGACTTTCTAGCTTGGTGAGATGTAAATTTTATGCCTCATTGCTTTCTTTCTCTTCCTCCAGAGCCACCTTCTCCAGATCCTGCCCTTCCCCAAGAGGAAGGCACAGAAGAGGAAGGAATGGCAGGTGGTCTCCTCACAGCTGGGCCCCAAGTAAGTTGGAAATTTACTCTGAAAGGCAGCCTCTTTTTTTTTTTTTTTTTTTTAATATTAAGGGTGTTTTAGGTTTTTAATTACAAAAGGAATTCATGTTCTTTGTAGAAAACCTGAAAAGTGTAGACAACATACCCCCCCAAAATTACACTTAATCCTACAAAGAAATAACACTTAACATTTTGATTTGTGTCCTTTTAGTCATATTCTTTTTTTTCTGTTTTCCCCAAATGGGTTTGTCCTGATTTGTAACCTTCTTTTTATTTACCCTTAGTAGAATTTGATTAATATTTCCCCAATTTCATTAAGAGTATTCTACAGAATTATTTCTAATAAATTCCATTTCATAGTCCTTCTATGAGAGTAAGAACTGTCTTCTCCCTTTCTTTTTCTTGACTAGACTAGGAATTGGTCTGTTTTCATTTTTAGAACACCTGCTCTTGGATTTCCTCATCAGTTCTACTCTTTATTAACAAAATTTTCTGTTAGTTTTTTTGCTTCTGCTTTCCTTAGATTTATTTTAAAATTCACTTTTCAAAATCTCTTGAGTTGAATCCCCTAATTCATTTTCTTCATGTTTTGTTCATATATATTAAATATTTTTGGTGGTGGGTCTTTATTTTTTTAGATATGCCAAAATTGTGACTTTGGTTTCTTGTCTGCACATTTAGCTGGGCTGTGCTCCATGCAGGCAAAGTTTGTGTCTCTTCTCCACACAAAACATCCAGGTATAGTGTGATTGCAGCTGTAGGATTTATGGCTCAACCTTATTAAATTACTCATTTCTTCCATACCTTTATTTTTTGGTTTATTTTGTATTAACTCTGTTAACAACTAAGTTGTTTAACATTTCTTGTAGCTATATTTTAAATTTGTCCTTGTACTTCCTACAGTTTTTTCTTTATGAATTATATATTTGTTATTTGGTTCATGACCCTTATATCTTCATAATGGATTTTACTCTCTTGATTATTATAAAATGACCCAAATGTTTTAAATATTCCATCGTTTTTTAAAATGACCCTCTTTGTCCTGTTTAGTGCATTTCTCAGTGTGAAGGATGTATTGGAAGGACAGGTAAAATTAGAAATCAGGAAACTAGTTATGAATTGGGAAACGATGGTGGCTTAAAGCAAGGCAGTGGCAGGGGCATGGAGAGAAATGCATGAATTCTCATGATATTGAGGAGGAAGAATGAATATGCAGTTGACATGTGGGGAGCTGCAAGAAAGGGGAAGATAGCACCCAGTTGTCTGACATGGCCAACTAGGTGACTGGAGGTACCATTTCCTAAGCTGAAAATAGGCAAAGACCCCCTTGCCTCCGTGCCTTTGCTCCTGATGCTTCCGTTGCCTTGGACATCCTTCTCTTTCTCCATCTGAGGAACCTGCTCCTTGAAGGCCAGGTTGCCCTCCACCTATGATTCCTCCTCTGTTATCCTAGCAACTAATCTGTCCATCTCTTTGACACATTATTACAGGTGGTTGCATACGTGCTGGCTCTCCTGCTGTACTGTGTGATGTCTGAGTAAGCAGGAATATTTATTAAATGTTCTAAAAACATTAATCATTCACATTTCTTTGCTAATTTGCAGCTGATTCCTTGTTGCATAAACTCACACATTCTAATTTTGTTTTTTCTATACTGGCGCTTTTAATTCCCAAGCACCTGTTAGTTCTGCCCAATTACTGCTCATATATATACATAGTTTCTTCTATTTGTGTATAAAGTCTACTAGAGTTATAAAACATGTGAAGACAAGAGAGACTGTATTTTATTTATTTTTGTGCATCAATATCCAATATAGTGTTAGGCACATAAGAAGTGATCAATAAATGCTTTTCTGGAACTACCCTGAGTCTTTTCAAAGACCCTTTGTAGGCCTGCTAACCAACACATCCAAAGCTGCCAACCTCCCCACCCCCTCATATTCTAAGGCCACTGGGCAAGAAGGAATATGCTTGTTGTTTCAGGGATCCACACCTTTCAACAGTGTGACTGTAGCTTTTACCCAGAAGGGATGGAGGCAGTTGGCCCCTACTCCGAGGGACAGGTTCAAGAAAGGGATGCCAGAAAAGTCCAGAAACCTGGTCCTACTGGGTAAGGAAACCATTGAAAATGCAGAATTTGTTCAGTTCTGAAAATGTTTTACTTCCAGTGTCGAGTGATCCTGAGTGGCTCTGCTGCACCAGAGGGATAGTGTTTATTCCTCCTCATTCCCTAGTGAAAGATCTCTGCATTCTGGTTTGGGAAATAGGCAGTTTCATTTTGTTCCCCCCGAGGCCGCACCTCCCCGTTTCCTTATTTCCCAGGAAGGGTGGGGTAGCCTTCAGGCCAGTTCCTCCATAGTCACTAAGTTCCCAACTTCTTAAGTATCTGGCTTTATGGGCTTGCTTAGCTCCCTGGCTTGACCCCTCCTTGAGGCTGTTACTTTAGCTCTTTTCAGAAATGCTCTACTAAGACCTTGGCACCGTATCTATCTTATTTACTGCTGTGTCCCCTAGTGCCTGGTACCAAGTCAGTGCTCAATAAATATTTGTTGAATGAATGAAATGAATGACCTGTTTCCACTCCCCTCAGTTCTGGGAGGCTATTGATACTTAGTACAGATCTCTAAACCCCACTTTTTTCCCCCTTAAATAGGACTTCCAGTCTCCCAGCCTGGTATGAACTCCCAGTTGGAACAAAGGGAAGGTTCATGGATGCTAGAGAGAGAAGGCCTAAGGAGTACCTGTCCAGGTATGTGAGCAAGCACTAAGCCAGTCAGAGTCTCGGAAGCAAAAGCCCCTTTGAAACATGCGTTAGTGCATTTGAGTATTTTAACAACTGGTGAGGTAGATATTATTATCCCTGTTTTATAGATGAGGAAAATAAAGCTGAGAAAGGCTAACTCACTGGTTCAGAGCCTCACAGCTAGAAAGCGGCGAGGCTGGGGTTTGAAGCAACAACAGTCAGACTCCAAAGCCCTCTATTCCATGCTGTCTACTCAGTCTCCCAGGCTGGGAGGCATTTGGGAGCACTGGTGGTATTGCTGGCCTCTGGGAAATGAGAGTCATCTTTGCTGGCCTAGCACATTCCCTGCTTCGGGTTCACCTCACTGAGGATCTCAAGTACCCACCTTTAGCCATGCTTCAGCTGTGACACCTACTGCTACTCCCCTCTCTGACTAACCCTTTATTGGATTCTGCACCCACACCCTTTCTCTCCCTCTTCATGGCCATGCTGGAATTTTCTGAAGGGCTGATACTAAGAAACTTAGGGAAAACGAGCAAGAGAAACCATAGTTTCTGCCTTTATCTCTTGCTACTCATCTAAGGCTGCTCACTCCACCCCCACCTTCATATTTCAGCCCTTGCAAATGTCTGGCCTCTGGCAGGGCCTGTGGTTCCAGCCACTTCTGATATTTTGAAACTTAAAGCATCAGAGGTACAATGAACTTAACAACTTTAAAGTGACAAAATTTTAAATTTTTCTAAAAATGCGGTCTAATGCTTTATATCTTTTATGGTCGCTGTAGGACAATGAAAACAAAGCCTCTGGCTTACTTTGTGCACGGTTCATCTGAACTCTCTTCACATTTTATCCTCTTTCTAAGCAACCTATCACATGTCACCTCAGCCCTTGTAACTCTGGGCACCACTCACACTTGCTGAAATACTTCCCTTTACCGGGAGCCTCACTGCCTGCTGCTTCCTTCTCCCAAACCCCCTGCTTCCCAGCACAGCATACTTGTTAGGCAGGACCTTTAACCTGAATCCAGAGAACCCTGTGTGGAACTTTGGGAATTGAATAGAGTGTTCTGTGGCAATAACTGCATCTTTCTGGGAAAAGATTTCATCACAGTCTTAGAGGGGTTCAGGATCCTATAAAGGTTACTGAAAAAGATTCAAATCAGCATGTCACTAGAAACAGAAGTTGGGAAAAGGTGTTACCACAAAGGATCTGTGCCCTGAGGTATTAGTGTAGAGTATTAGTGTGGAAGCAGCTTCGGATGTGGACCCATGAAAGACGCATCCAGGTCCTGGCTTGCTACATATTAACTACATGGATTCAGAGTAAACCACTAAATTGTGGTCGTCTGTTTCTATATCTGAAAAAATGTAGATAACAAAACCTGTCTCACTCTTTGACAAACTTATTTGAAAAAAAGTTGTCGACAATGTAGGGTGGTATTAATTCTGTAATAGTGAAGTAGCTGGAGGAAAGTTTTAAATCTGGCTATTAGATTAACTAAAACACTGCTCCTGCGATGTCGCACCTCTGCTCTGAGACCCACCGAGCATCCTGGGCATCGCTGTGCCTCCTGGGCTGGTTTCAGAGCTATTATTCCATCCCACCCCTCCCACCGTGACAGACCCAGGTCTTCGACCTGCCTTTGCCTCACTGCGTGGTACATCCCTGGCGTTGTTTTAGCTACTGGAGGTGCAACAGAGAACAAGATGTAGGCCCTGCTTACATCCTAGTGAGGAACGTAGATAAAGCAAGTAAACAAAATAACCGATACAATTTTGGATGGTGATGAGTACTGTAAGAAAGGGGAATACGGGTGGGGTGGGGACTCTCCTAGATCGGATGGACAGGGAAGACCACTTTGAGGAGGTGACACTGGAGCTGAGATCTGAAGGAAAAGAATGAGCCAGCCGTGTAAGTATCCGGAGGAGGAACATTCTGGGCCACACCACGTGTTGAGGCTTTGAGTTGGGAATAAGTTAGACTTGTGTTAGGATGAGAAGAGCCTAGGACTCAGTAAACAAGAGGGAAGGTGCTGGTCAGGGGTCAGATCATGTAAGGCTTAGAGGCCATGGGAGGCGTTCAGGTTTTATTCAAATAGGAAGATAGGAAGCCATTGAGGGTTTTGAGCAGGGAAGGGATAATATTTGTGTTTGAAAAGATAACATGTGTGGAGACTAGACTTTCAGTGTTCAAGACTAGAAGCAGGGAGATCAGTTAGGACATTCCAGTGAGAGGATGGTGGCGGCTGAGGAGGAGGATTCAGGACATACTTGGGTGTTAAAGCCAACACGACTTGCTAGTGGACTGGATGTGAGGGAAAGAGACATTAAGGATGCCCCTGGCCTGAGCAGTTGGGTAAATGGGAAGACTGACAAAGACACTGGCTTGAAAGGGAAAATCAGCGGTTCTGTTTTGGGTATATTCAGTTTCGAACATAATTAGACCGTCTTATACAGGAGCCAGCACCCATGCCCCCTGTAGTGGAAGCGTAGAGTCCTAACCGCTGGACCACCAGGGAATTCCCCGCATAGTCTTCTTAATTGCTTTTTTCTCCCACTGCTTCTTTTGTTGTCGCTTTTCTTCTCCTTTCCATCTTTTACTCAGATAGATGGTCAGTTTTTGAGAGCTGTAAGACCAAATACCAAGTAACATAGAGATACCCTCAACCCGAAACAGGGACTTCGGTGCTCTTAGTAGACTGGGCTTTGAATGCATGTGCAACTTAGAGGGAAACCTGCTTAATGGGAAACCATTTAATATGATTTACAAGGAAAAGGTCCAAGATAATAACAAGCACTCATATAACACTTGCTGTTCCTCAGGTATCATTCTGGGTCCTTTGTGTTTTAGCTCATTTAGTCCTCTTAATAATTCTGGAAGAGAGCTACATTCACAAATAATAAATCCAAGGCATAGTAATTTGCCCAGAGTCACACAGCTAGTAAGAGGTTGAACCCAGATTTGAACCCAGGCAGTCTGGGTCAAGATTCTGTATAGAAATTCAAATAAAGCATACCTAAAACTAACCTGCTGTTTTCCTAAATAAGGTAGAAACAGGAAGAATCTTTTCAGGAAAATTGACCCTTGTGAAAAGAAGCTCCATAGCCTTCCCTAAAACTTCACTCCCTTAGCTATAAGCCTCTATGAAGGAGACAGAGAGAGATGTCTGGGACCATTGGGTTCACTTAGTTTTAATACTTTGCAAATATTATACGTTAATTCACACTTTAAGGTTTTCTCTTAAAATGAATGAGGTCCCAAAGGGGATTAAGAATCAGTAACTCTTTTTAAAAATATCACCCACCCCCATCCATATTATAAAAGCAATGTTATTCTTTTAAAAATCACTTTTTTTCTAATAAAAATAAGTTCATTTGAAGTTTAGAAAAGAATAAAAAAGAAAATCAAGATCTGTCATCCCACCACACAGAGGTATTACCTTCAATCTTCGTATTACAAAAAGCATTTTCTAAAATTAAGGTAACAGTATGTAATTTTACATATTTCTTCTTTCACCTAACAGCATGTTGTTTATTTTTATCACTGCTTAGTCCTTGAAAGCAAGGTTTTTATAACTTTTATTATAAAAATAATAGTCACTGGAGAACATTAGAAAATACAGATAAGCATTGAAGAAAATAAAAACTACCCCTGCCTAATCCCACAAGCCAAAGACAACAGAGCTTATCTTCACATTGTATAACTTGCCAGTGTTTTTTCAATAAATACCTTTCTACAAAAGGAATTATAATGTACAATTTCAAACATGACTTATAACTGCTGAACAGTGTCCCTTGATTGGCTATACTATAGTCATTCCTCGTTATTAAACATTTAGGTATTTGCTTTTCATTTGACAAATGATGCAGTGTTGACAACTGATGTTAATGCAGGTGAAGTGGAATTCTGTGTCAGCATTTTAAGGACTTTTGACACATGCAGCCAGATTACTCTCCAGAAAGCCTGTCCATTTATGCAGCCGCACCAGTGTGTGAGATATCCCAAATGCTGCACTCTTAACAACACTCTAGAATTAACCTTTTTTTTTGAAATCTTGCTGATATGATAGGTGAAAACATTCATCTTGCTGGCATCAGTCATCAGCTTTTTTAAGTGAATTGTTCAAACCTGGTAATAGCAGGTTGCCCAAAACCACACCAAGAATTGTGACTAAGAAGACAGCTTAAGACAACCCAGTACTTGGCAAAAGCACAGGAGAGGAGTGTCAGAAAGAAAGGAGAGGAGTGCATCTCAGACAGGTTCAGGATAAACTTCTGCTGTTTAGGAAAGGGAGCAAAGAGTGCTCATGTCTCTGAAAAGCTTTCTGATCATCGTGGTTATAACAGAAACATCCTGGGTGGAAGGGGGTGGAAGCATCGAACCTGTCCCACATAAGAGCTCAGCCAGACTCCTTCAGCCTTTTGTCTTTCGGTATCTTTTCTTTCACCAAAAGAATCTTTAAAATTGCTTTTGTAAATATTCTTCAGATTGGAAGATTGTATCTGAATCACCACCTGAACAAGACATTTCTGAAGAATCATTCCAAGACCCAAGTGTAGAGATGCCCTCTGGGGAGTCAGATCACAGGAACAGTGAACTGGGGAAGAGCTTCAATCTGAGACCAGTTCTTTCTCCACAGCAGAGAGTTCCTACAGAAGTGAGACCCCGTAAATGTGAAACACACACAGAGAGCTTCAGGAAGAATTCAGATATAATTAAACCTCACAGAGCGAAGCCATACATATGTAATGAATGTGGCAAAGCCTTCAGTTACTGTTCTTCCCTTTCTCAGCACCAGAAGAGCCACACTGGGGAGAAGCCATATGAGTGCAATGAATGCAGGAAGGCCTTCAGCCAGAGCTCATCTCTTACTCAGCACCAGAGGATTCACACCGGAGAGAAACCTTATAAATGCAGTGAATGTGGAAGAGCCTTCAGCCAGAATGCAAACCTTACAAAACACCAGCGAACTCATACCGGAGAAAAGCCTTACAAATGTAGTGAGTGTGAGAAAGCCTTCAGTGACTGTTCAGCCCTTGTTCAGCATCAGAGAATTCACACTGGAGAAAAGCCTTATGAATGTAGTGACTGTGGGAAGGCCTTCCGCCACAGTGCAAATCTTACAAACCACCAGCGGACTCATACAGGGGAGAAGCCCTACAAGTGCAGCGAATGTGGGAAAGCCTTCAGCTACTGTGCGGCATTTATTCAGCACCAGAGAATCCATACAGGAGAGAAACCCTACAAATGTAATGCATGTGGGAAGGCCTTCAGCCAGAGTGCAAACCTCACAAACCACCAGAGGACTCACACTGGAGAGAAACCCTACAAGTGCAGTGAGTGCGGGAAGGCCTTCAGCCAAAGCACAAACCTTATAATCCACCAAAAGACCCACACTGGGGAGAAGCCTTATAAATGTAATGAATGTGGGAAATTCTTCAGTGAGAGCTCAGCCCTTATTCGACATCATATAATTCACACAGGAGAAAAACCCTATGAGTGCAATGAGTGTGGAAAGGCATTTAACCAGAGCTCATCCCTTAGTCAGCATCAGAAAATTCACACTGGTGTGAAACCTTATGAATGTAGTGAGTGTGGGAAGGCCTTCAGGTGTAGTTCAGCTTTCATTAGACATCAGAGACTCCATGCTGGAGAGTAACTGGGAACATAACCAAAGTGGATGGGGACCTGACAGGTAATTTGAAGGCATCTGGGGACATCTGACTTTAAGTCTAGCTCAGAGCCACATGCAAAAGCACCTTTAATAAATAGTCACGATTTTACATGTTGCTTCTGGAAGGTCTCAGGTGCTCTCTTCTTTCTCAACATCTTCTTAGACAACCCAACCCCAATTACAGTTTTAAAGATTTACCTTTAATTCAGTGGTAAAAGCACTCCAGAAACGTTGATTTATAAAGAATGAGTGAAAGACTTCATTCCTACTTAAAAGGCCAAGTATTTTGGCAGCGGTCTGGTCATAGTAGTCTCTGCTTGAATGAGGGCTGTTGCAACAGGAGAATCAAGAACATTAGCCGGGAACGAGTATTCCCCATAGTGGGGCCACTGAGGTTTAAGATTTGGGGGAGTGAATTCAAGTGAGGAAGAGGATTCTAGAGCCAGCTGTTACTAGAACGGGGCTGGGGGAGGGATGCTGAATCTAGACACAGCTGCACACAACCTGCACTTTCTGAGCTGCTCAAGTGCTCTATTCTAGTTACTGCTGTCAAGAAAAGACCAAGGAAGGACAGTGAGGTTGAGGGTGCAGGAAGAAGCTAATGAAATCCCTCAGCAAGGCACATACCTTTAAACGGAATTCCTAAGGGAGGGAAGGCTAACAAACCTGGGGCAATGTGACGGCAGCCGTGCTTTCCCTGGCTCAGAGGCAGGTGAGTCATTTTTACTTTCCCCTCTTCCTGACAGCTGAGTATCTTTTAAATCAAGCTCTTTAGCCTGTTGGCCTGCTTTCTCCCTTGCACCCAACTGGTGTAGATCTCATCTCAGCACTTATAAACTGCTGTGAGCTCACTTGGTTTTTGGTTAGGTAAGCCCGATCTGAGACTCCCCATTACTGGTCTACTGTAAGGTAAGCTGGTTATACCCTCAGCCATCACCCAAGGCCTCTAGCTTTGATTCCTTGATGACTTGCCACGTGCCCCGGAAAGTTCCTCACTCCAGCAATCTCAGGCAGTCCTTTCCACTAAAGCAGTTTTCCACCCCTACTTGCACCTGTGATTAAAAACCACCTAAACCACCATGACCAAATGGGACAGCCAAGTGGCTAATGGCAGGGAAACGAAGTTCTTGGTGCCGTCATTCCCAACTCCCTTTAGGCTAGTGCCCAGAAGACCCCTTCCAGGTGGTACTTCAGGCTGCTCGGGTAGCTCTGTCTCAGTGTCCAGGTGTTTGAGGTTCATTCATTGCATATCAAATAAGGTGAAAGTGAGTGACAAGCTCTAGAAACTCAAAAGGAACAGAACTAAGAAAAAGACAAGGGAGATGCTCAGGAAAGGTGAAAGCATTCATTAGAAAATAGCCTGTGACTGGTTTAAAGCAAACCAGGGTAGGTCTAGGAGCTGCTAATTAACTACAGAAGAGGACTCATAAAGGTCAGGTTCTTTGGTTGTCCCATCAGTGGTTCTGAACCACAGCTGTACACTGGAATGGAGAGCAAAGCCTTGAATCATGGGCCCTGGGCCCAGAACCCACCAAATGATTAAACTGGTTTGGGATGAAGAGCTCCTTCCCTGGGTGTTTATTATGTTTAATTCCGCAAGTTTTCTCTCTGACCAAGAACTTTTTCTTGAGGAGCTCCATGAATGTGTCTCCAAAAAGCAGACTTCCTTTCTAGGTATCTTCTGAGCTAGTCCCATACAGGACAGAAATGTGTTGTCCACAGATTGCTGCTTCATCCCCAGATTCTGTCACCCTGGCCTCAATGACCACCATTTGACCACAAAGCCTAGGCTCCCCCAAGGAAGAGGCCACATCAGAAAGTCCACTGCTTGTCAAATAACCCTTTATTTTTCTTTGCAGTTCTTAACTCTGTGGAAAAGAAAAAAAAAAAAAACCCTCTCAGTAATAGGACAAAAAAACCTTATCTCCCAACCCCACTATTGAGCACTTACAGAATTTTCCACCTTTTCCCCAAGGATACATTAGCTTCCCCTCCAGTTTTCACCCTAATTTTAAGCAAATCAATGCATAAGTCACTTACAGCTGGACATTCCACTGCACCACTGTTGATGTCATCTATGATGTCGTGAGGGTGGCGGCCATCAACATTGCAGCCCACAGACTGGGCGGTCCCCAGGATCTCTTTAATGGTTCCTATAAGAAAAGGTAGAATCAGGGGCCTGTCGTCCCTCACAATCCTCAGATACCAGTGGGGAAATACAGGCAAGGAGAGGGAAAACGTTTATGGAATACAGGAATAATCATCACTGCTCCCCTAATCCAAAATTCATAGCTCCATATATTTAAAAGCTCTGAATGCAAAAATGTCCACAGGTCCTATGATACCCAGATTCTTTCAAACCCAGAAAGACACCACACCCCAATTTCAGGTCTTACAGAATAAAGTCCCCTCTAAGTGGGAAAATGCCACTAAGTGAATACATCTTGCGTGACAATTAAGGTGGCCCCATACTGTTCTGTTCTTACCAGAGAGTTCTCTAGCTAAAGATCGATGCCGCATCTGTCGGGCAATGCTGACAATCTCATCAAAAGTGATGTTTCCACTGTGCTTAACTGCAGAAAATAAAAAACAGCAAAAGCTTTTTACCACCTGAGGCCAGAGCAGAGCAGACCAGTCAGTCCTCCCTCATCCATTTCTAACCTGTTCCCATGCTTTCGGCACAGAGTCATCCACATGAAGAACAACCCTGTTTCCTAAGCTGGGGTTTAGTATCAGCTCACCACTGGACTGCACCAGCCAACAGAAAACTGGTCAGGTGCAGTGGCGGGTGGCTAGGGACAAAGTCAAGTCTTTGCTAACCTTAAGTGGAAGGGACTGTTTTGAAGAGGAGAAAAAACATGCTGAAGTGACTGAGGTTGATTAAAGCTGTCCATAGGGTCTGTCATCCAGCTAAGAAGCTGCTCTTTCTTGATTACTGGTTATCTTTCTCAAGTTTCTTCACCCTGCCTGAACATGTCCCTCCTGCAAGTATTGAGTGGGATCTGTTCCACACCAGAGACTGGGGAGAGCCACGTGGCACTTCTTGCCAGTGCCTAGCTCTGTAACAGCTTAACAAATACCTGTGCCATCCCTAGGTTTCATTAAAGGGAGCACGTGCAGCTGTGTATCAAACACTGGGCACACAATACCACTCACATACTACCAGGGAAAAAGCCACTCACTGTTTTTTTGCTTCTTTCTGTCTCTTGGCGGTTCCTTGAGGGCTTTGATGATCAGGGCAGAGGCAGAAGGTACCACCTCAATCTGCAGAAGAGATTCTCAATGGGAATAACATACCCTACCCCACCCTCCAATGAGAACAACTAATACTACCATGCACCTTGGCTCTCAGAATCCATGGGGCCAGATGCCACATTTACTGTACATTCAGGTTAATTTTCACAACCTGAAACACGTCCTACCCCAGCAAACATAAGTGATTTACCCAGTGTCTCAAAGTGACAAGAGTTAATATCTGACCCATGCTCTCAAAAGCCTTCCCCACAGATAAAATTGCTCTTACCTCACCACTGGTGGCAGGTGACCATGTCAGCAAAAAACCTTCCTCCCAGCAATCCCTACCTCTGCCCTCCCTCAAACCAAGTACCTGGGCCTGTCGGTTCTGAATGGTCAGTTTCACTGTAATCCTCAGACCCTTCCAATCACCGGTTGCCTTGGCGATGTCATCACCAACTTTTTTTGGAGACTGCAGAAATAAAAGGTATATGATCACACCAGGCCCCACATGGAAGCAGTCTGGAAATCTGCCTGGTCCTCCTCACTTGGCAGCACAAGCAAGCTGTTTGAAACACGTTTAACTTTGCCTGCCCAATCGAGGCACGGCTATCACCATACTCAACTGGAAAACTGAGGCTGCAGGTTTAGTTGGTCCAGGGCTGTAAACTGCAGGTTCAAGGCCACAATGGGACCAGGGCCTTTATCTACCTACCCTCTCCTAAGGACCTATGTGGTAATTTTCAACTCTCTTACATCTGAATCACCGGGGGTCTCTTTAAAGACACCAGGTCCTTGTGTCTGACCAACCCTAGTCAATCTGTGGGGATGAGGTCTGGGCATTTGCCCCTTTACAATTCCCTAAACAGGAGAGATGTCCAGTGAGTGCCAGCTGAGCTAAGGGACAAAGAAGAGTAATGAGGACACTGCTTAAGCAAAACCATGGTGGGAGAGCTTTTCAGACAGGAGACCACTGCTCAAGGAATAAAGGCCTGATTATATTCAAGAAAAAGGAAGTTCAGTAAAGAGTATAAAATGGAGGAAAAAGCAGGTAAATAAGTCTGATCCTAGGTAGAGCTAATCATATTAACCAGTAGGTTCACAGCAGAGTTGTTTATACAAGCTACTGTAACATTCACCGAGATCTTCATGTCACACCCCATTTTATCTTCCCAGCAGCCATATGCCAAGTAGGCAATGCGGTGTCACTAAGCCACTCTTGACTTCAAAAACCTCCTCTATCCCGTCTCTCAGGGACACAAGGAGCAGCAGCTAAGAGGCACTGGAAAGTTACAGGTTCAAGGTACCAAGTTCCATCTTTACCTACAACCTTTCTGTGATGGCTAGTGCCAGTTCAGGCCTAGCTGGGGATGGCAATCGCTCACTGTCAGGGGCACCTCAGACACAATCGTGTTTGCACAAGCCAGAGTCGAACTCTGTTCTCCGCATACAAAAAGCGCCCCTCCACAAGGATGACTTACCAGACCCAGGGGGCCGATCTTGGGGGCCAGGGCAGACGTGGCACCGACTTCCCCACCGGTGCACCTCAGGTACACTGGGAGAAAGAAAGGATCAGTGCCTCCCCAAGGGGAGCCCCCAAGTCACAGCCCTCCCAACGCATCTTTCCGGGCCTGGCCACACCACCTTCTGCCTCTTCTCAAAACAGCCCCAAGAGGGCTTCCCTGGTGGCGCTGTGATTGAGAGTCCGCCTGCCGATGCAGGGGACATGGGTTCGTGCCCCGGTCCGGGAAGATCCCACATGCCGCAGAGCGGCTGGGCCCGTGAGTCATGGCTGCTGAGCCTGCGCGTCTGGAGCCTGTTCTCCGCAACGAGAGAGGCCACAACAGTGGGAGGCCCGCGTACGGCAAAAAAAAAAAAACAAAAACACAGCCCCAAGAACCTCGGGGGGAGCGAGGCAGGACACCCCTCCCCGCAAGGCGCGGACCGCTCCAAGCGCCACGTGGGACAGCGGCCTTCCGCTTGGCTACCGCTGCAGAGGCCCACACCGCGCCGGCGTGGAGGAAGCCCCGGACGCCGGCCAACGCAGCCTAGGGGGACGCGCCCGGAGACAAACCTTACCCTAAGGGTGGGGGCTGCAAAGCCGCCACAGGTCGTCCGGTCCTGCCCCCCCATCTACACGTGGAGAAGCTGAGGCCCAGAAAGCGGGTCGACCAGGACCACACAGCGCCCCGAACGCAGCACCAGAGGGCCAGCCTTTAGGGGGCAGCGGCTCTAAATCCCGCCGTGGGAAAGGCAATTGCGGCGGAGGCCGCAAACCGGACAGAACGCGGGGAGGGATGCACCATCCCGAAGCCCCGGCCACATCTAAAGCACGCACCGACTTTGATCTCGTTGGGGTCGAACTTAGGCGGCATGGTGGAGGCGGCTGGTGTCGGATGAACCCGGATTCGGGACGACCGAAGAAAGTTGCACCTTAGCCTCCTCCGAGCCGAAAACCGAAAGACCGGAAGATGGGGCACTTGCGCCGGTTAAAGTCCTGAAAGCGCGGCTCTCGCGAGAACTGCCGTCTCCGCCCCATCTTGCAGCGACGCCCTTGGTGCCATATTGCTTGTGGGCAGGCACCTAAGGCTGAAGGCTGGAGAAGGAGGCACCGCGGTGAGCTGCAGCTAGGGGTTCTGAAGCGGGGTTCGGGGCAGTTCTCCCGGGGGAGGCAGACAACAGAGCGCTGCTCCCGAGATCTCAGGCTCCGTTGCTGCCCATTCTCCCTGAGGGTCACGCCATAGTCCCTGTCATTCTATCCCAGAACCCCGCCCCTCTCCTGCGGGTCCGCACCAGCGTTCCGAGACCCCACGGCCACGGCAATCCCCTACCCCCTTCTAATTCCCTCGTGATGTGGGCATTTTAGGTATTAAAACAATTTTATTAGAGTCTAAATCCGGTCCAACTCTTAATTCTAAGATTCTGCGGTCTTCGGTCTCAGACTTCGTCATCCTGGTCTGCAAGACTTTCGGAGATTCTGAGTTTTGGTCCCCAGTTCCTGCGTTTGAAGGAGAGCAGACTGTGGCTCCGCCGGGCCTGTGCCGGGTGGTCTGTCACCCGACGTCCATGACCAAGACCTGCGAGTGATCGGCCTGCCTTGAGGTCCACCAGAGGGAACGAACGTCGGAGACCTGTGTATCCGCAAAGCAAGGTTGGGCACTGCCCACCCCATCCAGGGGAGGAGGGTGTGGCTCTTCCTATCTGGGCTGGACGTCGGGGGAGGGGATGGATGAGGCGTGGACATCCGGGAGCAGGTCGGGAAGAGTTGATCTTCTAGGAGGAATGGAGGAGAGGTGGCCGTTGGGGAGGAGGTGAGGGAAAGTCATTGGGGAGCAGGCGGATAAGAGCTGGTCATCAGGGAGAGATGGGGAGGGCTGTTTTTAGATCATTCCCCATCCCTGCAGACAGGTGGGGTGACAAGAGGAGCCTGAGCCAGCTCTGCAGGCTTGGCCAGCTCCCCAGACAGCCTTCACCTCTACAGGCAGGGACCTGTGATCTCTACGCCTCCCCTTGAGGAATGGGTGTGTGTCTTCTTCAACTGCATCTTCTCCCTGGCCCTTTTCTCCCTAGATCCTTCAGCTGCAGTAGACCCTGAATAAATGTTTGTTAGATGTGTGGTGCTACGTGGTTAACATTTATTGGGCGCTCATCATGTGCTAGGTACTGTGCTATGGGCTTTGCAAGTATGGAAATCACTGGCTCCAAATAGAGCCAAGTGTTGGTAACATTATTACTCACACTTTACAGGTGAGGAGACTGAGGCTCAGAGAGGTGAACCAAGGGGACATGGTTGATGGGTGACAGATCTGGGATTCAAAACCAGTTAAAGAAAAAACAAAAAAAGAAAAAAAATTCTATTTCATCCCAAAGCCCATGCTGTTAACCATAAGCTTCCCTGTATGGTTACTTCCTGGCCCATTGCTGTCCCATATCAAATCTGATATTTTCTGGTACCAGGCAGGCAGTGAGCACCTGGCTTCTGAGTTCAGGACGGTATACTTAATGTGTGCTAAGTTACTGAAGCACCAAGGAGTTGGGCAGACGCCACAGGATCGGGACTTGAAAGAGCAGAGTTCCAGGCTGGTTTTGCTGCAATCCAGGCTGTATAACCAGATCGCTGAACTTGATGAGCATCCGTTTTGTTACTAGAAAGAGGGCTGTGGTGAGAATCAAATGGAATAACAACTGTGAGAGTGGCAAGATGCCTGAGGATTGCTGTTGAGCTTTTATTTAGCTCAGAAATCTCTTTGGTTATGATGTAGTTGAGTTCCCCAGGGTCAAGGTCAGGGCTGGCTAAAGCCAGGCAGTGTTTGGTTTGCTGATGCCACTCTGATAGTCTTTCAGGGCCTACAAGGGATTCATCAGCCAAGTCTGTTAGAGTCCTCAAGGAGCATCCTTGGGAAGGCCCTGAGGAAACTTCTCCAAGTCAACCCCTTTGTCTAACGTGGAGGAGAGATGGGGGCCCAGAATGGGGAAAGGGTATGCCAGGGTCTCACAGTGGGTCAGGGGCAAATGTGGGCTCAAACCCAGGTCATCTGGCTTGCTGTTGTGCTCTTTCCACATACTGCTGCTTATTTTTAGTCAACAAAGAACAAAGAGTGTTGAGCACCTGCTGTGCCAGGCTCAGGGCACGGACTGATGGTCAAGATGGACACAGCCCCTGCGCACAAGGAACTTATAGTCCAGCAGATCAGCTACACGCTCTGTGTTACTGTGCTACCTGTCCTGGGTGTTGGGGACCTGTGACAGAGTCCCCAGGCCCTAACTTCTCTCCTGTGCCCTAGTGTTGTGAAGATCGCTCTAGGAAAAAGGAAGGATGCCACTCTTCTTCCGGAAGCGGAAACCCAGTGAGGAGGCTCGGAAACGGCTGGAGTACCAGATGTGTCTGGTGAGGGAAAATGGATTTCCTCTGAGCCCATCCCCATCACCACCTCTGCCCCATGCAACAGGGCTCCACACTGCACTTGCCCTCCATAAGCCGATCACACTTCGCATTACTTGCTCACGCTCTTCCCTGCTGGACCTCAAGCCCCATTAAAGCAGAGATCATTGGTCCACCTTCAGAATGGACTAGTTGAACCGGATGGTGTCTGTGATCTCTTGAAGCCCCTTAATCCTATGTCTCTTTGCCTGATTTGTCCACTCTGGAAGGATGGACCCTCTTTTTTTAACTGTTTTTATCCCTAGGCAAAAGAAGCTGGGGCAGATGACATTCTTGACATCTCTAAATGTGAGCTCTCAGAGGTAAACTGGGGTGGTGGTTTGCCTGTGAATTTTTGTCTGCCCTTTTTCTTAGATCACGTGTCCCTAGGAAAGCTAGATGTGGACTGAGGCTTTTAAAAGGCCAGAAGCTCCTGTCAAGAGGTGATTCCTTAGGTTTTGTTCTTGTCCGAGAGAATTGAGATGATCTTCTGGCTTCAGCATAGTCTTTAAGAGTCACAGAGTCTAGAAAATGTACTCACGGATTCCTAGGGCACTGGGAGAGCCTGGGATTCTCTGCCAAGCACCAGAGATCTTTCTTTTGCCTTTCATAGCGTTCCTGTTGGGGGTGAGGTGGGTGGGTGGGCAGGTAGTCACCCGATAGCTGATTGGAAGGGAGGGCTGACCACCCGAGCAGCGTTCCTCCCAGCTTTCCCCAGGCTTAGACTTATTCACCTCCTGCCCCGTCTCTCCCCAACGCGTGTGCCACTCAGAACACAAGTTAAAAACTGGCAGGAGGAGAGGCACTGATCCTTCTTTATCTTATCTTAGATTCCATTTGGGGCTTTTGCAACATGCAAAGTTCTGCAGAAGAAGGTGAGACAGATCTTCATTTTCAGAGAATTATTTATTGCTTGTTTGCTTGTTTGAAATCAGGTGGGAATTCTAGGAGTTGTCTTCCTTGCACAGACATCCCCCTTCTCTCTGAATCGCACCCTTTCAGTCTGCAGCAGGTGTGTTCACAGGAGAGCAGGCTTTGGCATCAGGCAGCTCTGGCTTTGCAGTCCTGGCTTTGCCCCTCCTGAATTGGGCAACTTCCTTAGGCTCTTACATCTCAGTTTCTTCATCTGAGAAGACATCTGCAATGAAGACATTCGTAGTTCTACTCTCACAGAGCTTTTATTAGAATTACAAGTGAGGTATGTAGGCAGGTAGAAAGAGAGATAAATGCCCCAAGTATAATGCCTGCCACATAGTAGACACTGAGTAACCGCATTGTTATTAATAATAAAAACTACGGGACTTCCCTGGTGGCGCAATGGTTAAGAATCCACCTGCCAATGCAGGGGACATGGGTTCAGGCCCTGGTCCAGGAAGATCCCACATGCTGCGGAGCACCTAAGCCCGTGCACCACAACTACTGCGCCTGCGCTCTAGAGCCCGTGAGCCATAACTACTGAGTCCGCGAGCCACAACTACTGAAGCCCACGTGCCTAGAGCCCATGCTCTGTAGCAAGAGAAGCCACCGCAATGAGAAGCCTACGCACCGCAACGAAGAGTAGCCCCCGCTTGACACAACTAGAGAAAGCCCACATGTAGCAACGAAGACCCAATGCGGCCAAAAATAAATAAATAAATTTATTTATTTACTTATTTATTTATTTATTTATTTGAATAATAAAAATAAAAACTACACTCATTTCATTCTGGTCACCCAGGTTAGATTAAGAGTGGAATGAATGATTTTTCAGAAAGGCATTGCAGACTTGAATGCAGATAGGTAAGAGTATTCTAAATGAAGTACCTAAATGAAGGTAGGTAAAATGTGTTCCATACCAACAGAGTAGTGAGCTCCTCGACACTGGCAGTATCCACGCAGGGGTTGCCGCCTAACAAAAACAGCAATAGATGACTCGGACTGGACCACGTGCCAGCCCGGGGCTAAGTGGTGTTTGTCTGTTAGCTTGTTAACCATCAATGGCAGCCCTCAGACAGGAATTTATTATTCTCTGTTTTCCACAAGAAGATACTGAAGCTGAGGGAGGTTAAGATCAGGTCAGCTGCACGGGGATCCCTTCTCAGGATGGAAGGTAGAATTAGACCTCTAAGGTCCCTTTCACCCTAGAAACTCCAGATTTTAAGGTCATCTGGTTCCACATTTGGAGACATCCCTTGTGACATCTGCAAGAGCAGAGAACCGGGCAGGGCGGGGCCGCTGGCAGCCTGAGCTGAGCTGCCCCGCCTCCAGCCTTCCCCCACTGCTGCTCTTCTTCAGCCTAACATGTCAAAAATCTTTTCCACACAGGTGTTGATTGTCCACACGAATCACCTCACTTCCCTGCTTCCTAAATCCTGCAGCCTCCTGAGTCTCGCCACCATCAAGGTACTGGGGCCCTTCTCCCAGGCATCAGGGACTCTGCGTGGTGTTCCAGGTGGTAGCCAGCATCCCCGCTCCCTTCACGCGTCCTCTGTCAGAGTTTATGCCAGACATGCCTAGTGTCACGGTGACTCTGGGGTTTAGTCAGCATGGTTTATCGGGCACCTTGTCTGTGCTTTGTGTGGGGTGCACTTGCAAAGAGAAGCAGCCCCAGGCCCTGCCCTTAGGGAGCTAGGTGGAAAGGCAAACCATAAGCTCATAACAAGTGAGCTGGCAGAGAGCAGGGAGACCAATGGGCCCAAAAAGGAAGGAATAGGAGGGACGCCAGGTGTTGTGTGGTCAGTGCGTGAAAGCTTGGTGAGCTGGGGCACCTCCCTCCTGACCGTCAGCTCCCACAGGACAAGGACTGGGATATAGCCACAGTATATGTGAGGTGAGACCCCAGGGTGGTTCCACAGGAACATAAGCTGTGGCAGTGGGTATACACACTGGGAGAAAAGATTGGCAGCATAGGCATCAAAGTGGTTTTTATGGCTCTTGATGGTGTGCAGGGATGAGGGGTCGTTTTTACTTCTCTTCATTTTTCTGGTCCAACGTGTATTATTTGTATAATCAGAAAAAAGATAACATTAAAAAACGTTTATGTTTATGTATATATTTCATATATATGCATTTTATAGTACGTATGTGCACACACACACACACATATATATATATATATCCTATTTTTTGCTCATTTTCATTGTTAAAAACATTAGGGAATACAGTTAAGCATAAGGAAAAACATACAGTTTCACACTCTAGGGAACTACTATCAATATTTTATTGCATATTTGGTAGTATTTTACTATGCAAATATGTATTTATACCATGAGGCGTTTTTAACGTGAATATCTATGCATACTCTTTCATAGCTAGCCTTTTTCACTCAACAGTAAAAATAAATATTTGATAAATAAGAGAATGAAGTGGTATGATACTTTTAGAAAGGAAATGAGATGGAATGATCATTTAGTTGGGGAGGAAGGGTCGGTGCTCCTGCTTTCAACACCAGAGGCGTGGGGCACCCCTGCCCAACCTCACCCTTGTCTCTCCGGAGCCTGAAATCAGAGGGCCTTTCTCAGCTGGTGACTTCTAGGTGTTAAACTTGTTCCCCTTCCGCAGGTTCTGGATCTTCATGATAATCAGCTGACAGCCCTTCCTGATGATATAGGGCAGCTGACAGCCCTCCAGGTATGGCTTCAGGAAACAGAAAACCCACCTCTGACCACCTAAGTAAGAAATGGCAGCCACACAGACCTGGAATGTTCTGGTCGCGCTCTTTCTAGCCAGGGCTGCACTTGGTGCCACCGGCTCCTCCCCCTTTGCTCTTGAGATGCCCAGTGATGGCGTCAACATAGCAGTCTGGGCTGTGGGCATCTCTCCACCATATATTTGGCATGTGCTTTTGGGATTTCATCGTGAGCTTCCGCAACTTTAAAGGAAAAGAGCGCCCGGAGAGTCTACCTTTTCCAGATGATGAGTTCAGCACTCTGACTCACCGCCTCACTTCTGCTCCTTGTCAGCGGCAGCCCCTGCATTTACGGAGCGTTCCCTGCGTGCCAGCACCAAGCTAAGCGTTGCGCTTGCGCTGTCGGCTGATTGATTCCTCACAGCCTCTCTGCGAGGCAGGTGTTAGCATCATCCCCGGTTCACAGAGGAAGCCGCGCCGTCCTTCACACTTAGATTAAAATCCCTTCTCTTCACTGTGCCCCATCAGACCCTGTACGCTGGGCCCTCCTGTCTTCCCAGCCTCCTTTCCTTCTCTCTCCCCTCCACTGTCTGCACTCAACTCCTAAAACCCTCCGGCCCTCTGCGCCCCACCCCCGGCAGGGCGTCTCCACAAGGCTCTTCCTTCTGCCAGAGTAGCTCTTCCTCCGTCTCAACCCAAACGTCCCTGCGAATCCTCCCCGACCCCCTGCATCTAGGTGGATCCATCTTGTTCGCCTGTCTCAACCCGCGTATTTCCCTGAGAGCACTGATTGCAGTGTGTAGTTACTAGTTATGCTCAGCTGGCTCCCCTCCTGAACTGTCATCTCTGTGCGGGCAGCGTCCTCACCTAGCGCACTGCCTCCCACGTGGAGGAAACTCAAGATGACTTGAATGAACTACCCTGCGAGGTGGGTGCTGTTATCACATTTACAGAAGAGAGAATGGGTCCAGAGGGATGACTGTAACTTGCCCAGGGTCACATGGAGAACGTGTGGCTCAACAGTAGTAACTGTCCCCACTGAGAGAGCCACAATGAATACCAGTGTGTAGGATCTTTGGGGAATTGTTTACGTTTATATTTTTGTAGAATTGCTGCATTCACTGTTTTGTAACCTTTGGATACCTGATAATAACTCGTAACCATCCTTTGGTTCATCAAATGTTCATCTGCCACATTATTTTTAACGTGCTTCCCTTCCCATCATACCTATTTTTAATGGCTTCCTCGTGTGCCATCCTGTCAGCCTCGCTCATCTCATGATGCCACATCCTGGAGGGAGTGTGGCCTTCGGGATCCAGCGAGCCCGGGTTTCAATCCTGGCACCACCAGCTGCCGGCCTTGAAGCCTTGGCCAGATCCCATTGCCTTTGTGCAGCTCAGCTTCCTTCTGCTAACACTGGGATAACTAGGCCTCAACACACGCTGCCTCACCTGGATCCCTGAATCTGCTCGTCCCCTTCTTCCTCCCGCCCTGATTGTGGGACCATTGTTGGCTATTTTGTGGTCAATATAAATGATACAACCTCAGCAAGAACTGGGTTCAAAGTCTGGCTTTGCCCTCCTGGACACATGACTTTACCGCTCTGAGCCTCAGTTTTCCCATCTCTCAAATGTGATCATAACAATTTTTATCTTCCTCACAGGGCTGTCAGGAGATAAAGAGGTGTGTGTGGTGCCCAGATGATGCCTGGCCTGAAGCAGGGTAGACACTGTTGTCTGTGTGTGTGCGTTCTCACGCCATTTCCCCCTCTTTCTTAGGTCTTGAACGTGGAAAGGAATCAACTGACGTATCTCCCGCGTTCCATTGGGAACCTGATCCAGCTCCAGACCCTCAACGTGAAAGGTAAGGGCCAGGAAGCCCTGTCCGTGTGACCCTTGGTCAGCTCTGGGCTGACCCAACCGGCATCCACAGGGTGCTCCTCCTGAGAACCATTGAGCACGAGGGCAGCCAGCCCCCAGGTGTCACTCTAAACTGTCTGACTTCCTGTCTAGGAGACAGGGCATCTGGAGGGTTCCTGTGACTCCTCCGAGCCAGGGCCTCACAGGGAGGAGGGCAGACGATGTTGACAGCTAGACCCCCGAGGCTCAGTCACTGGTGTTTAGAATGTGGTGGACTGACTGGGTGAGAGTGATTCTGAATAGCACTTCCCGCCACTGAAGAGCACCTCCAGATTCAGCGGTGCCATGAGCCTCATGACAAGTCCCTGAGGTAGGGAGAGGAAGGAGATCTTATCCCCAATTTACACATGAGGAAAACGAGGCTCAGAGAGCAGTGACTTGCTCCAGACCACCCAGTGCGATAGTGACACAGCCGAGATTCTAATGCGTGCCTCCCCCAACTCTTTCATTTCTTTTTGGCCTTAAGCACTTCCTGTACAGAATGCCCCAGTTTACCTGTTTGTAACATATAAATAATGATAAAAATAACGGTACCCAACTTACTAATCACTTACTATGTGATAGGCACTGTGCTGAGCACCTCATATGCATAATCTCATCGAATCCCTCAATATTCCTGTGAGGCCAAATAGTATTATCACCCGCATTTTACAGATGAGGAAACTGTGGTCCAGGGAGGTCGTCAGTTTTCCAGAGTCACTCAGCTAATTAAGTGGTGGAATGGGAACTTGAACCCAGGTCACTGAAACTCCACTGCCATGTTTTTCCTTATGGAGCCTCAGGTTCCAGGCCCTGGCACATGCCCCAGGCTCAGAGGGGGGCACCCTCCTCCCTGGGTCCTCGCGGGAGTCAGGCAGGAAGATGGTGAAGGGGTTTTGGGGTGCTGAGCTGTGCCATTGGGATCCCTCCAGACAACAGGCTGAAGGAGCTTCCAGACACCTTGGGGGAGCTTCGGAGCCTGCGTACTCTCGACATCAGTGAAAGCGAGATTCAGAGGTTGCCGCAGATGCTGGCACACGTTCGAACCCTGGAGGTAGGTGGGGAGATGTTCTCACCTGGGGTCCTACCTGGCCTTCCCACCGCTCCCTTCCCACATTCCTGGAGGCCTGCCCTGGTCACAGGGTGCTGGGGTCACAGAGGTCTCAACGTCCTCAGGGCCTCACAGAGCCTGAAGTGTGAACCGTTGTAATTATGTGACTTTTGCTGCCATGATGGAGGCAGGAAAACAGATTTCTGGAGTGAAGAGACAATGCCAAGTCCTGATGGGGTTAATTAACATTCTATGAAAGACATGGTATTTGAGCCAGACCTTGAAAGAGAAAAAGCTTTGGAGAAGTAGACACAGGTAACAGGAGCATTCCAGGTGGAGGAAACAGTTTGGGAAAAGGCAGGAGGTAGGAAAGCCCAGGACACGTTAAGGGAAGAGCAGGGAAGCTGATGTGGTTGGAAGTTGCTGTGCCTGGAGGGTCCAGGGCATAAAGAGCCCGGGCGCCGTCAGGGAGGGAGTGGCCTCAGCTTGGAGCTGCAGAAACTGAGATTCATCAGAGCAGGGGTAGTGGGCAGGGGAAGGTGAGCACCGGGGACACTGTGTTAGTCTCCCAGGGCTACCCTAATGAAGCACCCCAGGCTGGGGAGCTTAAACAATAGACTTTTCTTCTCTCACGTTCCTGGAGGTTGGAAGTCCAAGATCAAGGTCTCGGCAGGGTTGGTTTCTTCTGAGGCCTCTCTCCTTGGCTTGTGGACGGCTGTCTTCTCCCTGTATCCTCACATCATCCTCCCTCAGTATGTGTCTGTGTCCTAATTTCATCTTTTAAGGACACCAGTTGATAAGGGATTAGGGCCCAGACAGGTGGCTTTGTTTCAAACTTGATTACCTCTTTAAAGACCTTACATCTTGATCGCGTTGAGCAGTGAAGTGAACGACATATAAAGAGGGGTCCCCTTGTGTCTGCAGGCTCTGAGCCTGGACGCGTCATCCATGGTCTACCCCCCACAGGAGGTGTGCGGCGCCGGCACCGAGGCCATTCAGCAGTTCCTCTGCAAAGGTAAAGCCAGGCAGCCTGCCTCCTTCACTCAGTGAGCACCAGATGTGACTCCTGGGACTGCTCTGCGCCAACCAGGTGGCTGGGGGAGGCCACGGTCCCTGCCTGCTCAGAGCTCCCCAGATCTGGCAGGAGAAACAGGCAAAGCAGATCGTCACACAAGGAAGTACGATTACCGATTGTGGCTACAAGAGAGTAAAATTGGGCATCTGGTTTAGGCTGGGCCCTCAGGGAAGGTCTTTCCAAGAAAGTGGCTCGACTGAAACCTGAGGGATGATTAGAAAAGAGAGAAGGATGTTCCTGGCAGAAGGAGGTGCATGTTGAAGGGCCTGGAGGGGCGGGGGAGTGGGAAGCATGATGGAGAGAAGGCCAAGTGGCTGGATACAAAAGTAGAGGCGAGAGGAACAGACGAGGCTGGAGAGGGTACCCGGCCGGTATCAAACAGGAGAGGGATTCGATCAGATTTGCTTTTTACAAAGACCACTCCAGCTGCAGTAAAGAGGAGGGATTGGAGGAAGCAAGGACGGGGACCAGTTAGGAAGTCATTGGGGTCGTCCAGGAGAGAGGCCACCATGGGTTGGACTTGGAGGAGTGGCTAGAACCCAGGGCCACCCCTGGACTGGGTGCCAGGAGGGGAAAGCAGTACACCCAGTTACCTCCTGTCAGCCTGGATGTTCTTAATTAGGGGCTCTTGTCCACCTGTGGAAATTTTAGAACATGGCCAAGACTTGCATACATATGGTCATCTGATTTATGACAGAGGTGCCATTGCAAAGCAATGAGAAAGAAAAGCAAAGGTCTTTTCAATAAACAACTCTGAATCAATTGGATATTCATGTGGGGAAAAAAAGAACATTAACCTAACCTCTTCCTTAGACAGGCAGCACTAACCATAAAAGACTGATAGATTAGATTTCATTAAATCAAAAACTTCTCCTCTTCAAAAAACACCATATGGGGAAAGAAAAGGCAAGCCATAAAGTTGAAGTTGATATCTGCAATGCATGCATATCCAACAAAGGACTTACTCCTAGGAGATAAAAAGAACTCCTACAGATCAATAAGGAAAAGCTGTTGTCAAAAGACTTGAATCGGAATTTTATAGAAGAGAATATCCAGAGGGCCAATAGTATCTGAAAAAAGTGCTCAACATCGTTTTAGTCAATTTAAAAAATGCAAATTAACCCAGGGATGCAAGGATTCTTCAGTATACTCAGATCAATCAATGTGATACACCACATTAACAAATTAAGGAATAAAAACCATATGATCATCTCAATAGATACAGAAAAAGCTTTTGACAAAATTCAACACCATTTATGATGAAAACTCTCCAGAAAATGGGCATAGAGAGAACCTATCTCAACATAATAAAGGCCATATATGACAAACCCACAACAAGCATCATACTCAATGGTGAAAAAGTGAAAGCATTTCCACTAAGATCAGGAACAAGACAAGGATGTCCACTCTCACCACTCTTATTCAACATAGTTTTGGAAGTCCTAGCCACAGCAGTCAGAGAAGGAAAAGAAATAAAAGGAATCCAAATTGGAAAAGAAGAAGTAAAACTGTCACTGTTTGCAGATGACATGATACTATACATAGAGAATCCTAAAAATGCCACCAGAAAACTACTAGAACTAATCAATGAGTTTGGTGAGGTTGCAGGATACAAAATTAATGCACAGAAATCTGTGGCATCCCTATACACCAACAACGAAAAATCAGAAAGAGAAATTAAGGAAACATTCCCATTTACCATTGCAACAAAAAGAATAAAATACCTAGGAATAAACCTGCCTAAGGAGGAGAAAGACTTGTACTCAGAAAACTATAAAACACTGATGAAAGAAGTCAAAGATGACATGAACAAATGGAGAAATATACCATGTTCTTGGATTGGAAGAATCAACATTGTGAAAATGACTATACTACCCAAAGCAATCTACAGATTCAGTGAAATCCTTATCAAACTACCAATGGCATTCTTCACAGAATTAGAACAAAAAATCTTACAACTCGTACGGAAACACAAAAGACTCCGAATAGCCAAAGCAATCTTGAGAAAGAAAAACGGAGTTGGAGGAATCAGGCCCCCAACTTCAAACTATACCACAAAGCTACAGTAATCAAGACAGTATGGTACTGGCACAAAAACAGAAATATAGATCAATGGCACAGGATAGAATGCCCAGAGATAAACCCACACACATATGGGCACCTAATTTATGACAAAGGAGGCAAGAACATACAATGGAGAAAAGACAGCCTCTTCAATAAGTGGTGCTGGGAGAACTGGACAGCTTACATGTAAAAGAATGAAATTAGAACACTACCTAACACTGTACACAAAAATAAACTCCAAATGGATTAAAGACTTAAATATAAATAAACTCCAAATGGATTAAAGACTTAAATATAAGACCAGACACTATAAAACTCTTAGAGGAAAACATAGGAAAAACACTCTTTACATAAACCACAGCAAGGTCTTTTTTGACCCACCTCCTAGAGTAACAGAAACAAAAACAAACAAATTGGACTTAATTAAACTTAAAAGCTTTTGCACAGCAAAGGAAACCATAAACAAGACAAAAAGACAACCCTCGGAATGGGAGAAAATATTTGCCAATGAAACAACAGACAAAGGATTAATCTCCAAAATATACAAACAGCTTGTGGAGCTCAATATCAAGAAAGCAAACAATCCAGTTAAAAAATGGGCAGAACAAGAGGGAGGGGATATGGGGATGTATGTATACGTATAGCTGATTCACTTTGTTATACAGCAGAAACTAACACACCACTGTAAAGCAATTATACTCCAATAAAGATGTTAAAAAAAAAAATGGGTGGAAGACCTAAATAGATATTTCACCAAGGAAGACATACAGATGGCCAAGAGGCACATGAAAAGATGCTCAACATCACTAATTGTTAGAGAAATGCAAGTCAAAACTGCAATGAGGTATCACCTCATGCCAGTCAGAATGGCCATTATCAAAAAAGCTAGAATCAATAAATGCTGGAAAGGATGTGGTGAAAAGGGAACCCTTCTACACTGTTGGTGGGAATGTAAACTGATACAACCACTATGGAAAACAGTATGGAGTTTCCTTAAAAAACTAAAAGTAGAACTACCATACGACCCAGCAATCCCACTACTGGGCATATACCCTGAGAAAACCATAATTCAAAAAGAGACATGCAGGCTTCCCTGGTGGTGCAGTGGTTAAGAGTCTGCCTGCCAATGCAGGAGACAAGGGTTCGTGCCCGGGTCCAGGAAGATCCCACATGCCGCGGAGTGGCTAGGCCCATGAGCCATGGCTGCTGAGCCTGCGCATCTCCATAACGGGAGAGGCCACAACAGTGAGAGGCCCGCATACCACAAAAAAAAAAAAAAAAAGATATGCACCACAATGTTCATTGCAGCACTATTTACAATATCCAGGACATGGAACCAACCTAAATGTCCATCAACAGATGAATGGATAAGGAAGATGTGGCACATATCTACAATGGAATATTTCTCAGCCATAAAAAGAAACAAAACTGAGTTATTTGTAGTGAGGTGGCTGGAGTAGAGTCTGTCATACAGCGTGAAGTAAGTCAGAAAGAGAAAAACAAATACCGTATGCTAACGCATATATATGGAATCTAAAAAAAAAAAATGGTACTGATGAACCTAGTTGTTGCAGGGCAGGAATAAAGAGGTAGACATAGAGAATGGACTTGAGGACATGGGGTGGGAGGGTGAAGCTGGGACAAAGTGAGAGTAGCATCGACATATATACACTACCGAATGTAAAATAGTTGGCTGGTGGGAAGCAGCCGCATAGCACAGGGAGATCGGCTGGGTGCTTTGTGATGGCCTAGAGGGCTGGGATAGGGAGGATGGAAGGGAGGCTCAAGAGGGAGGGGATATGCGGACATGTGTATGCATACGGCTGATTCACTTTGTTGTAAAACAGAAACTAACACAGTATTGTGAAGCAATTATACTCCAAAAAAGATCTATTTTAAAAAATGCAAATTAAGACTGCAAAGAAGGACTTCGCTGGTGGTACAGTGGTTAAGAATCCACCTGCCGAGGCAGGGGACATGGGTTCGAGCCCTGGTCTGGGAAGATCCCACATGCCACGGAGCAACTAAGCCCGTGCACCACAACTACTGAGCCTGCGCTCTAGAGCCCGCGAGCCACAACTACAGAGCCCAGATGCCACAGCATAGCCTAGAACCCATGCTCCGCAACAAGAGAAGCCACCGCAATGAGAAGCCCACGTACCACAGCAAAGAGTAGCCCCCACTCACCGCAACGAGAGAAAGCCCACATGCAGCAATGAAGACCGAATGCAGCCAAAAATAAATAAATAAATTTTTTAAAAAAAGACTGCAAAGAAATACTTAAGCCCTAAGACACCCGCTAACATGGCCAAAGTTAATCTGTCAATACCAAGAATTGGGAAGATGCGGAGCAGCTGGAGCTTCCATGCTCTGCTGGTGGGAGCATGAACCCGAAAAGACTTCAGAAAGTTATTGTCAGTATCTACTCAAGCTGAACCTTCAAATACCCTATGACCCATTGGCTCCACACCTCAGTAGGTGCCCGAGAAATGTGTGTGAACAAATGCCCAAAGCTACATATGGAAACACTCATAGCAGGACTATTCGTAACGTAGCAGAGTGGTAAGTTGTTTTATACTCACAAATGAGCACCACACAGCAACCAGAAAGAACAAGCTGCGGCTGTGCTCAACAAGCTGGCTGAGCTCACAGACGCACGGGGTGTGAGAGAAGCCAGACGCAAAGGAACGTGCACTTTTATCAGCACCTGAGCTCTGAACCAACCCTGATTCCTGCTTCTGAGAGTGTTCACTTTTAAACATTCATCAAGCTGTTCATGAAGATTTTGTGTTCTTTTCTGTGTGTATGTTATACTGCAGTTAAAAAGGAAAGAGAAGTTACACATGCATCCCACTACAGCTAATCAGGCCACGTATCTACCAAACTAATCTTTGAGCAGCAGGTGATTGTAATGGGTACCCCGGCCAATGGTCGAGCTAGACCAAACCATTTATTTTAAAAGATTTTAAAGTTATGCAGTAGTAGGTGTATCAAAGACGTAAGGAATAAAGCAGTGAACATATGTATACCTACTATACAGTTTAAAAAATAACCCGGGGACTTCCCTGGCGGTCCAGTGGTTAGGACTTGGCGCTTTCACTGCTGGGGCCTGGGTTCATTCCCTGCTCGGGGAACCAAGATCCCACAAGCCAAGCAGTGCAACCGAAAAAAAAAAATCCTTCAACTTATTTAAACTGTGTAGCAGGTATATGTATGTACGTAAAATTGTTGGTTTCACTCTTTTAAAAACATAAAAGAAAAAACCCCACAGAAGATGTCATACTAGGTGATTCTATGCCCTGCTTTTCTCACTCAAGAATAGGCCTTGGGCCTTTTCCCATCCCAGAATGTGTGGATCTGCCTTGTTGTAAACTGCTGTAGAGTATTTCACATGGCGGAGCCCCATCACTTATGTTTGGAAGTTATTTCGAGTTTTCCCCTGGAATGAATGTTTTACCCCACACCTCCCTGGCAGGCAATAGTAGGGTTGGTAGGTGAAGGCGGGACAAGGGTACCTGGGAAGGTACCCTAGGGCCCTGCTGCGTTACAATCACAACTCTGTTTGCCTCTGAAGAGGTTACATCAGTTTACATTCCATGAGGAGTATCTGAGATGACTCTTCTTCCCCACAACCTGGCTAATGCTTGGTGAGATCTTTAAAAGTCTTCTAATCTGATCGGTAAACAAGAGAGCCTATTATTATTTTAATGTAATTTCCTTGATTATTTGAATTTTTTTTCATATGTCTACTGCCCATTTTTTGTATTTCTTGTGAATTGCCTATTTATATCCTTTGGTAGGGGAAAAAAGGTGACTTTGACTACATTAAAATCTAAACAACTTTACCTCAAAAGGATACTATCATCAAAGTTAAAAAGACAAGTTACCAACTGGAAGAAGATAGTTGCAACATATATTATAGACCCAAGGTTATTAACTACAGTATGTAAAGAGCACCTACAAATCAGCAAGATTTAGGCAGAATGGGCAAAGATTATGAATCCTTTCAGATGATGCAGGAGGACACTACACAGGGCCAGAGAAGGCAAGCATCTTGCCCATACACAAGAAATTATGGGTGAAGCTGGGTCTTGGACCCAGGCTTCTTTATTAAGTTCAGGCTTTTTCCATCACCTCATTCTCACTTGGATGGTAAAGAGGCAGGTGGGGGGAGGGGTGGTATTTATTCACTCAGCTGATGCTTATTGAGCTCTTGCCACATTTAAGGCCCAAGCGTTAGGCCTGTGAGCGGCATTGGAGGGCTCAGCGTCTAGCAGAGAGGTGCAGTGGACTGAGGTAGGAGTGGGACAGGATGCTGGCAGGGGTCGGGTGGTGGGTGAGAGCGGCAGGAGTGGACTGTCCTGGGTTCCGAGGTTGTCTCCTCCCTCCTGGTCAGCTGGTGTCCGTCTCTTGCAGCGTCCGGGCTGGAATACTACCCCCCTTCTCAGTACCTGCTGCCAGTCCTGGAGCAAGATGGAGCCGAGAACTCCCGGGACAGCCCCAGTGGGCCCACGGACAGGTTCTCTAGCGAGGAGGTAGACTGGCAGGTAAGGCGCACCTAAGTGCTGGCGTGTGGCGTTGGGGCAAGGAGTACGCAGCCCCTCTGGGCACAGGGGAGATGTTCAGAGCATCAGCCCCCAGAGTCTTCTATCAAATTAGAACTCACCTCCCTTCAAACCCGTGTGCTTAGAATCTTTCACAAGGCTTCCTAGGGGGCCTCACCCCACTAGCTCACCAGCAACAGCCTTGCTGTGCTCCTCTCTGTCCCTGAACCCCTCGGGGCCGTGGAACCCCTCTGCTGGAATTCTCCCCACTCACTTTCTCCCAATAACTCAGTCTCCTCCTTCAGTTCCTAGTTGAAACCTCACGTCCTCTGAGTAAGCCTTCCCTGACACAGCAGCCCAGTTCAGGTCTGTGCATGTTCTCAGAATGCCCCGTGCATTTCCTTGGGGGCATGTGTTGCTGAACTCAGGTTCAGCTGCTCGTTGTTCAGGAATCCAATACTGAGAGACAGGTGTTGGGTAAAAGGAAAGATAGCTGTATTGGGGAAGCTGGCAATCCTGAGAAGAAGGTGGATTCGTTTCCCAAGGAACCAACTCTCCACTGTCGGGGCAAGAGCTTTTAAAGGGGAGTTTCAGGGGTGTATAGGCAGAAGGAGGGGGCTAAGTGCAGAACAGCATTGTCAGCTCTGACAGTCATCTTTCTTTTTTTTTTTTTTTCTGCGGTACGCGGGCCTCTCACCGTTGCAGCCTCCCCCGTTGCGGAGCACAGGCTCCGGACGCGCAGGCTCAGCGGCCATGGCTCACGGGCCCAGCCGCTCCGCGGCATGTGGGATCCTCCCAGACCGGGGCACGAACCCACGTCCCCTGCATCGGCAGGCAGACTCTCAACTACTGCGCCACCAGGGAAGCCCCTGACAGTCATCTTGAAGTTGGTTAGGTGGTGGCCTGAACCGCATCAAGGAGATTGTTTTAGGTACAGTTAATCTTTAACTCCAGGGTCAGTTTGTTTCCATTTCCTTGAGGTTAATTCTTGGAATTGTGTGAGATGGAGCAGTTTGTCATGGCTACAGTCTGGTCATCGTGTAGTTAATTTCTTCCACCTGTGGCGGTTTCAGTATTTGCAAAACAGCTCAAAGGCCGAGGCTCAGAATGTTATCTATCGCCCTTGAGGAGGAGCTAGAGGTCCTTGACTTTGTTTAATGGCTAAACTATTATTTTGCCTTGCTGACTGTTTTCCTTTGCTTCTGTAATTTCTCATTTCTCTGGTTAAGTTTCTTCTTTGGCTAAAGTTTCTCTACAGACAAGTGGCAGGTGGAGGACATTATGGGCCAGGAGGGGCAGAATCTGTCCTGGGAAGGTAGCCTAGGGCCCTGCTACGTTACAATCACAGCTCTAAATAACAAGGAGAATTACATGGAAGAGGATTTGTTTACTGTATGTCTCCCTGCTGGATGGAGCTTCGGGACAGTGGCCCTCCCGGGTCCCTGGGGGTGAACTAGGTCAGGAATGGAGGAGGAAGCTCAGAAACTGCCTCTGCCCCCCACCTGTCTGCTCCCCACCCCCCACCCCCGGAGGACCACAGACCTGGGCCTCTGATGGCTGGGAAGGGGAGCACCAGCTGTAGCCAGTCTGGCTTCATATCTTCCACTGATTTTTTTTTTTTTGATTATTCTCTGGTTCCCTGATGCCACCCTCCCCCGTATTCCAGAACTGCTGTGAAGGCTTTCGTAGGGTTACGTTTCCTCTGACAGTTCAGTGAGAATTCAAGAGGGAGAAGATGACTGTCCAGGAAAATTGTGTCAATTTATGCTCTCAAAGTATTTACAACATATATTTCTGATGAAGGATTAGCAGACTGAACATACAAAGAACTCTGGAATCAATATGAAACAGAAAACCATCCTAAGAGAAAAAATAGACCGAAGATATATCAATAGGTACTTTACAGAATAAAATAGTACAAATGATCAATAAGTATGAAAAAATGCCCAGCTTCACTAGTAGTTAGGAACAGGTAAATTAAAACAATGAAATGCCGTTTTCCTCCTCAGATTGGCACAGATTTCACTATGATAATTTGTTAGCCAGAGTGTGGGGAAGCAGTGACCCCATAAATTGGTCTTGGGAATGGAAATCAGTCCTCCCCACTGTTGAAGATAACTTGACAAAATATGTCAACACTTCAGATGGGCACAGCCCACAATCCAAAGTTCCATTTCTCAGTATATACCCCAGAGAAACACTTGCACAAAGAGACACTCAGAGGAATGTTTGTTGCAGCCTTACTTATGGTGGTGAAGTATTGGCCGCCCCTGAGATGTCCATCAGTGGGAAGAGACTAAACTGACATGTCCTATTCATACGGTGAGAAGGATCTGTTCAGACTTGGGTCACAGGACAGGTGGACAAGTGAAAAGGACAACTTGAACACAATGAAAATATTCAATAATATATTTCCATTTTTATGTTTTAAAAGGAGGTTCAAATACATGAGAAAACAGATCAGTAATTGCCGGTGACTGGGAATAAGAGGAGGGTTTGATGACAGGGGCACAAGGGAATTTAGGGGGTTATGGGACTGGTCTACATCTTGATGGTAGTGATGATTACGATACTGTATGCAATTGTCAAAACTCATAGAACTGTACATTTCTTCCAAAGGATGGATTTTACAGTATGTAAATTATATCTTCATTTAAAAATGTTTATATATATATATATGCACACACATACAAATATGTGTACTTTTCCAAAGGCACAAGTTGTACGTAAGTAGCTGCATGGGGTTGGGTCCGATAATGATGTTTACATGGGGGTGGGGGATGGGGAGCATGGAGGGGGGCTTGGGCGGGAATCAGGATTAGGCCCAGGAGTGGTCAATGGGTACTTCTTATTTTTTTATTTTTTATAAATTTATTTATTTATTTTGTCTGCGTTGGGTCTTCATTGCTGCGCGCGGGCTTTCCCTAGTTGACACGAGCGGGGGCTACCCTTCGTTGCAGTGTGCAGGCTTCTCATTGCAGGGGCTTCTCTTGTTGTGGAGCACGGGCTCTAGGTGTGCGGGCTTCGGTAGCTGTGGCTTGCGGGCTGTAGAGCGCAGGCTCAGTAGTTGTGGCTCACGGGCTTAGTTGCTCCGTGGCCTGTGGGATCTTCCTGGACCAGGACTCGAACCCGTGTCCCCTGCCTTGGCAGGCTGATTCTTAACCACTGCACCACCAGGGAAGTCACAATGGGTACTTTTATATGCATGGGCTTTTTACAAGGAGAATATATTCAGATGTTATTTGTATAATTAAAGATTAACTTAAGATTTTTCCTGTGCTGAGGTAGGAGGAAAATTTTTTATTTCTTTATAGGATGCTGCTTTTACAGCTCAGACAGACACTGATCCTGGTCTCAGAGCCAGATGGCTAAATAGAAGGGCTGCTTAAAAAAAAAAAAAAAAGTGTGTGCGTGCTGATGTTTGATTACAAAACTAGTTCACGCTCCTTGTTGTAAATCTAAACAATACAGAAATAGATGAAGTGAATGTCACCCCTCCTACCCTGCAGTCCCACCCCCTGGAGGAGTCGCCACGAGCTGATTAATGAACCTCCTTTGTAGCTTTTGTCTCAACAACCACAAAGCTCAGACTGGAGCCTTGATGGTGGTGTTTTTACAGGAATGGAACCATGCTGCCCGCACAGTGAAAGATGGCAGACATCCTTCTCTAGCTACACCCTCATTCGCCCCATTGTTTGACAGTTGTGTAATCATTGTGTGGATGAACCACGACTTATTGAAGTAATCGCATTTTGATGGACATTTGAGTTATTTTCAGTGCTTTCACTCTTTTGAACAATTCCTCAGGAACTTGAGCACATGCCTCTGGGCATTTGTAAGTGTTTTGGTGGCTGGAGCTGGGTACTTGCAGGTGTGTTGTGCAGACATACAAGGGAATCAGATACCCATTCTTGGTCTCTTTTTCGGAGCACTGTGCCTTCTCAGTGCTGCATCAACAGAACTGCCTTGAAGACCTTCCTACAGTGGGCCAAGCCCAGTGATTCTCAACCCTCGTGTCCACCAAAACCATCTGGAACCCTTTATCAAACAACCATCCCCCTCATCCCACCCACCCCAGCCCTCTGATGCAGTCGTCTGGATGTGCCTGCAAATCTGAGTGGTGTCAGGCTGCCCCGGGGACTCTGTCCAGCGAGAACCGCTGCTGCCCACCTTCTCTTGACCCCACTCTCTTTTCTTCCTCCCAGAATAGGTTCTCAGACTATGAGAAGAGGAAGGTAAGAAAATGCCTTTTGTCCTCTGTCACTTTTCTTCTCGTTAAACATCTCAACTATTATAAGATTTGAGGAAACAAGTTCTTCCTGGCTCTAAATTAGAGAGTAAAGTACTGTTACCCCTTACATACGTTGCCTCACCACAGTCTCACGCAGCCTCGGTGGCTGGGAGGGTGTCTCCACTTGACAGATGAGAAGACTGAGGCTTGGAGAGGTTGAGCCCGACCCCAGGCTCTAAACCGCTAGCCCGTGCCAGTGAAGAGCCCGTTTTATTACAGTCGGGCCCTGCGGGGGTGAGGCTCAGTGTTCAGACCTGTCGCCTGTACCGTTCAGAGTTGGGGGGTTGATTCCCCCTGCTGTCATGTCCTAACACCCACAGAGCCTGTGCCAGTACTCACCGGGATCTACATTCTCGCAGGAACAAAAGATGCTGGAGAAACTCGAGTTCGAACGGCGCCTGGAACTCGGGCAGCGAGAGCACGCCCAGCTCCTTCAGCAGAGCAACAGCCAGAAGGACGAGATCCTTCAGACGGTCAAGGAGGTTCGTGAGCGCCTAAGTGGAGTCAGGCCTGTCTGCTCCCTCTGCCAGGGGCTCCTGACTCAGGCTGAGGTCCCTCTGATGTGGGAAGGCGGTGGGAGTGAGCTCTCTCACTTCCCCCTCCAGGACATGGGGTGGGGGGGTTGTCCATACAGATCATCTCATCCAGCCTGCTCTGGTGCCTGGACACCCTGAGGCCTAGTGACACACCTGGTCCAAGGTCATGTGGAAAGGGCTGGCAGGACAGAGACAGGAAACCTAGTCTCCGCATCCCAGGCCAGGGCCCCTGGCTGCCCTGTGGCGTCTGGGGGTGGGTAGGTGGTTCCCCCCACTGACTCGGGACCTCTGCCTGTCCTGCCGCAGGAGCAGTCCCGGCTGGAGCAGGGCCTGAGCGAGCGCCAGCGCTACCTGGATGCAGAGCGGCAGCGGCTGCAGGAGCAGCTGAAGCAGACAGAGCAGAACGTCTCCAACCGGATCCAGAAGCTCCTGCAGGAGAATCAGAGGTCAGGCTCCCATCCACCCGGCCCCCAGACCCAGAGACCTTCCCCCACCTGATACCCTTTGAGGAGCTCAGGATAGAGGTGCATTTCTCCCTCACGGTCTCTGATTCTGCCCAAGGTCTCGGTGCTGCAATTCACACCAGCTTAAAAAGAAGGTGATCTGGGCATGACCAGGTTTGCCTCTTGTTTTGGGGCTGCTACTGATTGGAGCTTTGCCTCCCAAGTTTCCCATCTGTAAAATAGGTAGCTTTAACAAGTCAAAATCACATCCCGTGCCAACATTTTGGGTCCCAAGTCACCAGTCACACTGAGGACAGCCACTTGCCTTATAGTGAGATTGGCTTTAACACAGATCCTGCCCAAGGCAAGAGCTGCAGGGAGCCCGAGAAGGGTTAGTTGGGGGTCTCTTGGGGAAAGACTTCAGAAACAGGCTTCCACCACCACCACCCCCCATTGCTTCCAGCCTCCCTTTCCACTATCCTCTGAGTCTCTTTCTCCTCCCTCGCCCGCAGTTATGCAGAGCCGGAGGGAGCCGGCTAGCCTGCCATGCACAGTGCGCTCACCACCAAGGGCGCCCGTGAAAGCTGCCATCTGTTGAGGGCTTGTTACATGCCAGGCACTTTTTATTTTCTCATTCACTCATTACCAACAGTCCATGAAGTTTTTAAAAATTATTATTCCCATTTCACAGATGAGGAGCTGGGGTCTAGAGTGGTTGAGGAATTAGCCTGAGAACACAGAGGCCGTAAGTGGTCGGTGCCTAGGCCCCGCGAGCCATTCTTTTGGAAATGGGCCCGCTGGTGACTACAGGCTTTTCATGGTTTCCTCCACAGGCAAAAGAAAAGTTCTGAGATTCTGAAGTCGCTGGAAAATGAAAGGTAAGTGTTCTGCTCTAGTGGGTTTTTTTGGGCGCTGCCTTCCTTCCTGGGGATGCATGGCTCTGGGGAGAGAAGGTCTTGTGATTCTCAAGGATTATGCCAGAAAGTTTTCCTAAAGCTATGAGGAGATTCACCTCCTCAGGAAGTATTGAATTAGAAAGAATCGCTGCCTTCAAGTTTGTTAAAACACATAGACACTCCTGAGAAAAATTCAGAGATGTGAATAAGAATGTATATATAATGTCCTACTATATTTTTAGAATAAAACAATAGAAAAAAGTCCACATTTCTGGGAAGAAAAACCTGGTTACGTAAATTATGTACAGAGGAATAATCTGTAGCCATTAAATATCTTATAGAAGAACATTCCTTATTAAGGGAAATACACCATATTGCTAAGTGGAAAAGTGGTGTCTACACTATATCATTTCTTAAAGACACTCTGCCTAGATCTGTGCTCAGAAAGCAAAAGGACATTGAACATTTTTGAGAGGCAGGAATTGGAGGTGGTGATCTTGTTTTTTCCCCTTTGTGTTTTCTGCATGTTTCAAATCGACTGCACTGAGGTGCCCACTTAGTGATTAGAAATGGAGGGACAGCCCCTACCCCCCATTCCCCGGGTATTAATGTGAATCCCTCCTGGTTCTCAGGGACCCTAGACTGTCAGTGTGGACCTGGCTGCTGTGCTTTGCGGGAGCCCCCCCTCCCCGTGGGCCCAGCCTTCCTGGCTCCTGGCTGCCTGTGCAGGCCTCCTGCAGGGGACTCCCATGGAGTTGCAGTGTAACCCCACCACCCTGTCCACTTCAGCCCGGAGCGGTGGCAGCCAGGCTGGCCTAGGCCGAGCTGAGCTGTGGCCGGAGGCATCGCTTATTCAGCACGCTGACTGAGTGCCCTCTCTGGGCTAGGCCTGGGCTATGCCTAGGGTCCAGGGGTGCGCACCAGATACGGCCTTCCCCTGAGCAGCCTGTGGGCCTGGGCAGGAGGCAGGAGTGCTCAGACGATACATGCTGCTTCCAATGAAGTCAGACCCTGCGAGAAACATTAAAGGATGCTGTCCCCCTCCCAGCCACTGTGCCAGTGTGGTGTGGGGGGCAAAAAGTGTACACACAAGTGACATGCACATACATACATGCCATTACTTTTTAAATTTTCACTTATTATATCACAGATGTATTTCCATGCCCAAAACCTCATTATTTGTACTAGCTGTAGCGAATTCCACTATATCATTATATCATAATTTACGTAATTAGCCCTCTGAACATTTAAGTGGTTTCTGGCGTTTCATAATTACAAACAATATATATTACTGTAATATCTATATATATATCTATCTATCTATATATATATATATATATATATCTTCTAGATATACCCTTACGCACTTATGTGAATGTTTTTGAAGGAAATATTCAAAGAACACTTTGATAGTATTGCCAGACTGCCTTCCAAGAACATTTTACCAGTTTACACTCCTCTCAGCAGTATATGAAGTATCCACCTCTCCACCTTCACTGCCATCACCAGTGGTTATCGGTTTTTTTAATCTCAGCCAACCCGATAGGTGAAAAGATTTTACTTCTTTCATTATCAGTGGTGTTAAGAATCTTTCCATATGTTCTTTGGTCACTTTTATTTAAGCATTAGTGAATTGGCTGTTTGTATCCTTGGCCCATTTTTCTAAGGGAATGTTTATCTTTTTATGCAAGAAACTCTTAAAGTTAACAGGGCCCCAGTGGAGGCGCATGATGCCGTGGGCATTCAGAGTATGCCTAAGTTCTCACATCTGGGAGGACTTCTTGAAGGAGGTGGTGTTCATCTGATGGGATTCCCTGTTGGGAATGTTACTGATACATTTGCTGAATAAATGGATTGATCTTTTTCTAGAATAAGAATGGAACAGTTGATGTCCATAACCCAGGAGGAGACAGAGAACCTACGGCGCCGTGAGATTGCCTGTGAGTCTCAGGGTGGGGTAGGGCAGGGCAGGGTCCTGGGAGCAGAGTGTGGCCAACTGAGGGGCAGGAGGGGGCAGCCATCCCCCTTTTGGTCACATATACAGGGTGCTGAGTGTTACCCCTCAAGAGGAGCGGTCAAGTCCCGTCATGGAGCATGGGCTCTGAGGTCAGCTGAACTTGGATTCAGAATCCCAGCTCAGGCACAAGCCGTATGACCTAAGGGGCATTACTGGCCCCTCTCAGTTTTCATGTCTATAAAATAGGGAGAAGGGTAATTATCTGCCTCGTGGGGTCATTACGAGGGTCAGTAAGATCATGCTGGCGCAAAGTGAGCTGTTCGCAAAGCGTGGCTGTTAGGACTACTCTCCTCAAGGGCTGCGGTGGCCTCTCGAGCCCCTGGGAACTCGCCTTCCTGTCGCTCCCTGAGTGGTCCTGGGGCACCACGCTGTCCACACAAACAAGAGGGAGATCTCCCCATCTGATCCTGAGAACATCAAGCCACGTGGCAGGGAAGGCAAGGAGGCAGTTCCTCGTTATTTAAAATAAGGAATGATTCTTTTTGGATCACCCCATTCTTCAGAGCCTGAGTGATAGAATGGGATATTGTGTGCACCTTTAGCCGAGGTTCACTGTGTACCAGGCAGTGGTCCAGCACTTTCCATACACCATTTCATCCTACTATCTCCTGATGAGGTATCATATCATTAATGTCCCTATTTTATTTTATTTTATTATTTTTTAACATCTTTATTGGAGTATAATTGCTTTACAATGGTGTTAGTTTCTGCTTTATAACAAAGTGAATCAGCTATACATATATCCCCATATCTCCTCCCTCTTGCGTCTCCCTCCCACCCTCCCTATCCCACCCCTCTAGGTGGACACAAAGCACCGAGCTGATCTCCCTTAGAGGATTAGTGCAGGGGCGGAAAAAAATCAGGAGGATTTAAACATACTTTGAAAAGAAAGCTCCCACATGAGCTAAAACAAAGTTACAGTCCAGGTTATAGGAATCTAGGTTACATGGCAAATTGTTATAAAGTAGCTTCCAGGGCTTCCCTGGTGGCCCAGTGGTTGAGAGTCCACCTGCCGATGCAGGGGACACGGGTTTGTGCCCCGGTCCGGGAAGATCCCACATGCCATGGAGCGGCTGGGCCCGTGAGCCATGGCCGCTGAGCCTGCGCGTCCAGAGCCTGTGCTCCGCAACAGGAGAGGCCACAACAGTGAGAGGCCCGCGTACCGCAAAAAAAAAAAAAAAAAAAAGTAGCTTCCATGTCCTGGCTATTGTAAATAGAGCTGCAGTGAACATTATGGTACATGACTCTTTTTGAATTACGGTTTTCTCAGGGTATATGCCCAGTAGTCGGATTGCTGGGTCGTGTGGTAGTTCTATTATTAGTTTTTTAAGGAACCTCCATACTATTCTCCATAGTGGCTGTATCAATTTACATTCCCACCAACAGTGCAAGAGGGTTCCCTTTTCTCCACACCCTCTCCAGCGTTTATTGTTTGCAGATTTTTTGATGATGGCCATTCTGACTGGTGTGAGGTGATACCTCATTGTAGTTTTGATTTGCATTTCTCTAATGATTAGTGATGTTGAGCATCCTTTCATGTGTTTGTTGGCAGTCTGTATATCTTCTTGGGAGAAATGTCTCTTTAGGTCTTCTGCCCATTTTTGGATTGGGTTGTTTATTTTCTTGATATTGAGCTGCATGAGCTGCTTGTAAATTTTGAGATTAATCCTTTGTCAGTTGCTTCATCTGCAAATATTTTCTCCCATTCTGAGGGTTGTCGTTCCATCTTGTTTATGGTTTCCTTTGCTGTGCAAAAGCTTTTAAGTTTTATTAGGTCCCATTTGTTTATTTTTGTTTTTATTTCCATTTCTCTAGGAGGTGGGTCAAAAAGGATCTTGCTGTGATTTATGTCATAGATTGTTCTACCTATGTTTTCCTCTAAAAGTTTTATAATGTCTGGCCTTACATTTAGGTCTTTAATCCATTTTGAGTTTATTTTTGTGTATGGTGTTAGGGAGTGTTCTAATTTCATTTTTACATGTAGCTGTCTAGTTTTCCCAGCACCACTTATTGAAGAGGCTGTCTTTTCTCCACTGTATAGTCTTGCCTACTTTATCAAAGATAAGGTGACCATATGTGCGTTGATTTATCTCTGGGCTTTCTATCCTGTTCCATTGATCTATATTTCTGTTTTTGTTCCAGGACCACACTGTCTTGATTACTGTAGCTTTGTGGTATAGTCTGAAGTCCAGGAGCCTGATTCCTCCAGCTCCATTTTTCGTTCTCAAGATTGCTTTGGCTATTCGGGGTCTCTTGTGTTTCCATACAAATTGTGAAATTTTTGGTTCTAGTTCTGTGAAAAATGCCAGTGGTAGTTTGATAGGGATTGCATTGAATCTGTAGATTGCTTTGCGTAGTAGAGTCATTTTCACAATGTTGATTCTTCCAATGCAAGAACATGGTATATCTCTCCATCTGTTTGTATCATCTTTAATTTCTTTCATCAGTGTCTTATAGTTTCTGCATACAGGTCTTTTTTCTCCTTAGGTAGGTTTATTCCTAGGTATTTTATTCTTTTTGTTGCAATGGTAAATGGGAGTGTTTCCTTAATTTCTCTCTCTGATTTTTTTTTTTTTTTTTGGTGTATAGGAATGCTAGAGATTTCTGTGCATTAATTTTGTATCCTGCAACCTCACCAGACTCATTGATTAGCTCTAGTAGTTTTCCTGTAGCATCTTTGGGATTCTCTATGTATAGTATCATGTCATCTGCAAACAGTGACAGCTTTACTTCTTTTCCAATTTGGATTCCTTTTATTTTTCTTCTCTGACTGCTGTGGCTAAAACTTCCAAAACTATGTTGAATAATAGTGGTGAGAGTGGACAACCTTGTCTTGTTCCTGATCTTAGTGGAAATGGTTTCAGTTTTTCACCATTGAGAATGATGTTGGCTGTGGGTTTGTCATATATGGCCTTTATTACGTTGAGGTAAGTTCCCTCTATGCCTACTTTCTGGAGGGTTTTTATCATAAATGGGTGTTGAATTTTGTTGAAAGCTTTTTCTGCATCTGTTGAGATGATCATATGGTTTTTCTCCTTCAGTTTGTTAATATGGTTTATCACATTGATTTGCATATACTGAAGAATCCTTGCATTCCTGGGATAAACCCCACTTGATCATGGCGTATGATCCTTTTAATGTGCTGTTGGATTCTGTTTGCTAGTATTTTGTTGAGGATTTTTGCATCTGTGTTCATCAGTGATATTGGCCTGTAGTTTTCTTTCTTCGTGACATCTGTCTGGTTTTGGCATCAGGGTGATGGTGGCCTTGTAGAATGAGTTTGGAAGTGTTCCTCCCTCTGCTATATTTTGGAAGAGTTTGAGAAGGATAGGTGTTAGCTCTTCTCTAAATGTTTGATAGAATTTGCCTGTGAAGCCATCTGGTCCTGGGCTTTTGTTTGTTGGAAGATTTTTAATCCACAGTCTCAATTTCAGTGCTTGTGATTGGTCTGTTTGTATTATCTGTTTCTTCCTGGTTCAGTCTCAGAAGACTGTGCTTTTCTAAGAATTTGTCCATTTGTTCCAGGTTGTCCATTTTATTGGCATATAGTTGCTTATAGTAATCTCTCATGATCCTTTGTATTTCTTCAGTGTCAGTTGTTACTTCTTTTTTTTCTAATTCTACTGATTTGAGTCTTCTCCCTTTTTTTCTTGATGAGTCTGGCTAATGGTTTACCAATTGTGTTTATCTTCTCAAAGAACCAGCTTTTAGTTTTATTGATCTTTGCTGTCGTTTCCTTCATTTCTTTTTCATTTATTTCTGATCTGATCTTTATGATTTCTTTCCTCCTGCTAACTTGGGGTTTTTTTGTTCTTCTTTCTCTAATTGCTTTAGGTGTAAGGTTAGGTTGTTTGAGGTGTTGTTTCTTGAGGTAGGATTGTATTGCTATAAACTTCCCTTTTAGAACTGCTTTTGCTGCATCCCATAGGTTTTGGGTCATCGTGTTTTCATTGTCGTTTGTTTCTAGGCAATTTTTGATTTCTTCAGTGATCTCTTGGTTATTAAGTAGTGTATTGTTTAGCCTCCATGTGCTTGTATTTTTTACAGATTCTTAAATGCTGCTTTTAGTATTTTTTCTTTGTAGTTAATTTTTGATAGTTTAATTAGTATGTGTCTTGGCGTGTTTCTCCTTGGACTTATCCTGTATGGGACTCTCTGTGCTTCCTGGACTTGATTGACTATTTCCTTCCCCATATTAGGGAAATTTTCAACTATAATCTCTTCGGATATTTTCTCAGTCCCTTTTTCTCTTCTTCTTCTGGGACCCCTATAATTCGAATGTTGTTGCGTTTAATGTTGTCCCAGAGTTCTCTAAGATTGTCCTCAATTCTTTTCATTCTTTTTTCTTTATTCTGCTCTGCAGTAGTTATTTCCACTATTTTATCTTCCAGGTCACTTATCTGTTCTTCTGCCTCAGTTATTCTGCTATTGATCCCTTCTAGAGAATTTTTAATTTCATTTATTGTGTTGTTCATCATTGTTTGTTTGCTCTTTAGTTCTTCTAGGTCCTTGTTAAACGTTTCTTGTATTTTCTCCATTCTGTTTCCAAGATTTCGGGTCATCTTTACTATCATTACTCTGAATTCTTTTTCAGGTAGACTGCCTATTTCCTCTTCATTTGTTTGGTCTGGTGGGTTTTTACCTTGCTCCTTCATCTACTGTGTGCTTCTCTGTCTTCTCATTTTGCTAAACTTACTGTGTTTGGGGTCTCCTTTTCGCAGGCTGCAGGTTCATAGTTCCCGTTGTTTTTGGTGTCTTCCCCCAGTGGCTAAGGTTGGTTCAGTGGGTTGTGTATAGGCTTCCTGGTAGAGGGGACTAGTGCCTGTGTTCTGGTGGATGAGGCTGGATCTTGTCTTTCTGGTGGGCAGGACTGCATCCGGTTGTGTGTTTTGGGGTATGTGTGACCTTATTATGATTTTAGACAGCCTCTCTGCTAATGGGTGGGGTTGTGTTCCTGTCTTGCTAGTTGTTTGGCATAGAGCGTCCAGCACTGTAGTTTGCTGGTGTTGAGTGAAGCTGGGTCTTAGCATTGAGATGGAGATCTCTGGGAGAGCTTTTGCCGTTTGGTATTACGTGGAGCTGGGAGGTCTCTGGTGGACCAATGTCCTGAACTCGGCTCTCCCATCTCAGAGGCACAGGCCTGACACCCAGCAGGAGCACCAAGACCCTGTCAGCTACACGGCCAGGTATGTGGGGAGTTTCTTGCCTTTTGGGAAGTCTGAGGTCTTCTGCCAGCGTTCAGTAGGTGTTCTGTAGGGTTTGTTCCACGTGTAGAAGTATTTCTGATGTATGTGTGGGGAGAAAAGTGATCTCCACGTCTTACTCCTCCACCATCTTGAAGGTCTCCAATGTCCCTATTTTAAAGGTCACCATCATCCACCATTTATAAAGAGAAAGATTGTGTTTGCATTTCTGGAAGGATGTTTATCAAATTAACTAATTGGAAATAGGCTCAGTGTTAGGGATCTTTTCTTTTCCACCTTTTCAAACTTCCCTATTAGCTATTTTAGAAACTGAGCATGTATTATTTTTATAACTGAAAAATTTCAATAAAAATAACAAAAAGGCAAGAAAGGGTAGTAACCCAGAGTTGTAGAGGGCGTATGGTATCAGGCTGTCCTGTGTGCTGCTGCCAAAGGGAGCATGAATCAGCAGGCTCTTTCTGGAGGGCAGAAAGGGTAACTTGCATACATCATCCATGACCTTAAAACTGTGTACTTCTAAGAATTATTCTAGGAAATAATCAAATAGATGTGCACAAAGATATCTGAGCAAGGATATTTATAGCAGTATCATTTAATAATCGCAGAAAGACTCCGAATGCTCTGAAACAGAGGATTATCTTAAACTTTGGTAATCCAGGCACTGTAGTATTCTGTAGCTATTAACATCACGTCAGCATGTTGACACAGGGATGCATTCATAAAAGGTGAGAAAGTGGTATATTTAGTGTGATAACATTTTAATTTTCTTTTATTACGGTGGAATATACAAAGCATAAAATTTACCATTTTAACCACTTGTAAGTGTACAGTTCTGTGGCATTAAGTACATTCACCTTGTTGTGCAACCATCACCACCATCCAGCTCCAGAACTTTTTCATCATCCCAAAGGGAAACTCTGTACCCGCTAAACAGGAACTCCCCACTGCCCCCTCCCCTGGACCCTGTAGGACCACCATTCTACTTTCTGTCTCTATGAATCTGACTGCTCTAGGTACTTCGTATAAGTGGAATCATACAGTATTTGTCCTTCTGTGACTGGCTTCTTTCACATAGCGTCCTAACGTCTTCAGGGTTCATCCACGTTGTAGCTTATGTCAGAATTTCCTTCCTTTTTAAGACTGATTATTATTCCGTTGCATGGATAGACCACATTCTGTTTACCCATTTGTCCATCAGTAGGCACTTGGGTTGTTTCCACCTTTTTTTGCCTATTGTGGATAATGTTGCTACGAACATGGGTATACAAATATCTGTTCAAGTCCCTGCTTTTAATTCTTTCAGTGAACTTTTAAAAACATCCATCAATATGCATTAAAAATTAACCAGAAGAACATATATCAAAATGTAATAATACTTCTGGGTGACGAGATTACAGAAGATTATGGGTATGTTGTTCAGTGTTTTACAACTAATCAGACTTTCAAGCTGAAGTTACTTCTGTAGTTTAAAAAAAGAGAGACTTTTTTGTGAGGTGACTGTCAGGTGGATGCCCAGGTAACGCCCATGAGGCCCCCCAGGAGTGGCTGCTCAGCCCTGTCCCCACCCCACCCCCATGTTTCCACAGCGGCCATGCAACAGATGCTGACCGAGAGCTGTAACAGCCGGCTCATCCAGATGGCCTACGAGTCTCAGAGGCAGAACCTGGTCCAGCAGGCCTGTTCCAGGTAAGGTAAGGAAGAGGCTTCCCGAGTGAGGGACTTTGGGGAGCTGGCTCAGGGCCCAGGACCGTAGGGTGAGAGCTGGCACTGGAATCTCCTGCCTCGGGCCACCCCACCCTGGGCCATGATGTCAGGAGCAAGTTACCGCTGGTCTAAGTGACTTTTCTAGTTGGACCCTAAGGAAGCACAACTAGCCGATGACAGAGCTCGGGTTTGACCCAGGCAGTGTGCTCTTGACTATGGTGTACTTATAAATCTCCGGGGGTCATGGGTGGGGTGCACTGGAGGGGAGATGGTGATGGGGTTGCCTTTACGCTGACAGCCATTTTGGGTCTGGCCTTCCAAGTTCACCCCAGCACCGTGGCTTTGTTGAAGGACCTGCAGTGCCCGGCAGAGCCAGTTGAGAAAAGCTCCTTTGATGCTTAGCAGCCCCAGACAGGGACAGACCAACAGCCCTGGCTGCCCTTGTGTTTCTCCTCCCACCTGGGTGGCTCCAGTGCAGGTGCCACCTCCTCCCCGCCCCCCCGGGCACCTGGAGCACGCCAGCCTCCCCGTGTCCCTGCAGATGCAGGGGGTCTCCCTCCTTCCTGCTGGTGTGACCTTGTTTTTAGGAGCGTGGGCACTAGGGCCAGACAGTCGTGGATTCACATCCCACTTCTATAACTAACTGTGAAGTCTTAGGCAAGTTATTTTCCCTCCCTGAGCCTCAATTTTCTTATCAGAAAAAAGGGGATAAATCACAGTACCTACTCCTAGAGTTGTTGGAGGATTTAATGGGCATTAATGATCATACTGTCTGCCACATAAGGGTCCAATAAATAACAGCTACTATTGTGAAACAGACAAACTTAAAACCAAGATTGTACCAAAGTATGGACATATTAGGTTTGCAGAGTTTGGATTTTTGTGCCAAAGTCACTAGACTTGCTCTAGGGCGATGAGAGCAGGTCCACGGCCAGGGTGAGAGACCCTGGGGTGGAGGGTGAGACGTTAGTGCCCAGGAAGGACAGCTTTCTCTCAGCCTGAGTGGCTCACCTGGGAGGTCATGAGCTCCCTGTTGGTGGAGGTGGGTGGGCAGAGGCCAGGCAGCCACTTCGGGGGGGGGGGGGCATCGTAGGAAGGATTCCAGTGGAGGGGTGGATGACGGGGCCCGGGAGATCATCTCCCCAGCTCTGGAGACAGAGACTCCGTCACCCTCTATCCAGGGCCATGGGATTCAGACAAAGCTCCATGTCCACCCCGCCCCCCCAAGCCCAGGATGTGGCCCCCAGCAGGCGCTCCATGAGTATTGTTGAATGAATAAATGGTTTATCTCCATCTCCTCCAAGGTGCCTGGCACATAGCAGGTGCTCAGGAAATGTTCATGAATTTGCTGTGTTTCTGGCAGCATGGCTGAAATGGATGAGCGGTTCCAGCAGATCCTGTCCTGGCAACAGATGGATCAGAACAAAGCCATTAGCCAGATCCTGCAGGAGGTGAGCCCTGGGGGCAGGGGCTCAGGAGGGGGGCAGGAGGAACGCGGGGAGCCCGGAGCAGAGCGGCAGAACTCCACGTGGAGGCGCTGTCCTGGACTCCTGGACAGTGTGCAAGAACCAAGATGCTTAGAGAGCTGAGAAACGTACTGACCATGAGGATGAGGGGGCAGGGAGAGGCCTCTCTGGGTGGTCGTTTCCGCTCACTGAAGTCTAGAGAAGCGCCCTCCCCAGGCAGCCGCTCCCTGTGCTGCGTGGGGCTCCATCATGAGGACATAATGGGCAGAAGGCGGTGGTACCCACCCCGTGGAGTGAGCCTCCAGACTCCTCCCTTCCAATCCCGCCGCACCTCCATCTGCTCTCCCGCCGGCTTAGCGGGCGTGTAGCAGGTGCTACTGAGTGGACGGGACCAGGAGGGACCCCTGTGATTTCCTCCCTCCTGTGTCCAAATTGTTCAGTCCCAGCTTTCCCCACAGGCCCTATTGGAGTCTCATTTCCCGACCCTCGCATCACCTCCCTCCTTTCTTCCTCTGTGATGTTGTCCTGCCACTCCCTGACTCATCGTTTCCTCTCTCCTTTCTCCCCAACTCCTATCTCTCTCTTCTTCCAAAACGCTTTGACTTAGTATTTGTGAGATTGTCTGAGGAAAGTGCTCTGTTTCTTAGAGGGCATGTCAGGCCTCGTGGTTAAGGTGAGGCTGAGAGCTGGACAGACTTGCATGCTAGTGCCAGCCGGTTCACTTCTCTGAACCTCACTTTCCTCATCTGTGAAATGGGGCAGTGAAGGTATTCTCGTCATCGCCTCTTCCATGTGCAGCGCGGGAAGAGCCCTGAGCACGGTGTCCAGCACGTAGTAAGCGCTTAAATAAGTATTATTTTAAAAAATTAAACAAGTAACCTGAAAAGTTGTCATCTCTCTAAGAAACAGAAAAGGCATACATTAAGGTGTCTGACGCAGATTTTGTTTTCCCTGCGGGCCCCCTGAGTGGCCGTGCTCTCTGTTGTAGAGCGCCATGCAGAAGGCGGCCTTCGAGGCTCTCCAGGTGAAGAAGGACCTGATGCATCGGCAGATCCGGAAGCAGGTGAGCGCAGGCTGCGGCCTCCCCCCCAGACCCGCCCTGTGGGCTTTCAGAGGCATGAGGAAGGGGCTCCAGGCCAGCCCGGCAAGAGGTCTCCCCGGCACCTCCCTCCCCTCACTGAGCCTCATGGAACCTACTCAGGGTGTCAGGAGGTGCCTGGGGCAGCACTGTGCATGCCAGCAGGTGAGACCTGTGCCTGCTGCTTCTCATGATGCCCAGGGCTGAGGGACAGGAGGCCTTGACTGCTTGGCAGCCACAGGCAGGACTCCTCAGCCGGCTCAGACCCCAGTGTCCCCGTTGGCTCAGATTGAGGAGCTGGGACAGGCTGACCCCCACCTGAGCGAGCAGGCAGGGCCTGGTGTCAGCTGAGAAGTGACCTGGGCCTGGAGGGGAGGGGCTGTGCTCTTGTCCAGGCTCTGCTGCTGACCTGCGGGCAGCCTTGGGCGAACGCCACGCTGGGCCTCTTGGCCACCCGCTTCCAGCGGGGCTGTGTGTGGCTCGCTGGGCTCCCTGAGCGCGTGGCCTGGGTGGCAGCAGACAGAGCGAGCTTTCAGGCTACGGGACGCATGTCACCTCGTATTCAGCACACTTTGAATTTCACATTTTGCATGGTTGTTTTTTTCTCTTTCTTTTTTGCCAAAACCAACTTACCTTTTTATTTCCCTTTAATTTCAATCCCACATTGCCAGACATGAATCTCATTCCTCTGACCAGGGGTTGGTGGGGTCATAGGAACATAGGGACAAAGGTCATAGGCACAGGGTAGAGAAGTCACTGGCCATGGGGTCTGACCCCGAGGGCTAAAAGCCCCCAGTCACACCCTGAAGGTATGTGGTGACTCCCAGACATTCTCATTATGGGTGGTTTTGACCCACCAGGCCAGCTCTTCCCCTTCAAACAAGCAGGGATATCCCAAGGAAAGGGCACACTCACCCGCTGTGTGTCCTTGGGCAAGTTACTTAACCTCTCTGAGCCTCTGTTTCCTTCTCTGTAAAATGGAGGCAATAATACCTCCTAATAGGTATTGATGAAATGATGCAAATAAATTGCAGAGCACAGTCCTAGCATGTGGAATCTCAATAAACATCAGCTACTACTATTGTTACTATTATCCAGTCCCTTCCATTGCCCTCTGCGCTCCTCTGTGACAGCTGTTTAGAGGAAGCAAGAGAATTGGACTGGGAAGAGGCTCGTTGCGAATTCCGTGTCTGTTCTTCACTCTGGTCCTCACCTTGAAGGAAAGCCCCTTCATTCCACATACCTTGATCAGCACCCATTCTGGGCTGGCCCTGTGCCTGGCTTTTGATCAGCAGTACTGTCCAGGACAAGAGGGTCCACGCCGCAGAGCATTCAGGGCCATGAAATAACGAATTCTTTTTAAACCCCCGCTGATGAGCTTCCCAAGGTACACAAGTCCCCTTCATTGCAGAGCGCCCCCAGAAAGGATTCTTAGATCCACTTGGCCATCCAAGAGCAGCGGTACAGAATTAAACCGTGGTTAATGTGAATTAAAAAACCCCTGTCTCGTCTTCTGTTTAGATTAAGTTAATAGAAACTGAGTTATTGCAGCTGACACAGCTGGAGTTAAAGAGGAAATCCCTGGACACAGAGGCACTACAGGTATGTAGGGCTCCCTAGCCTGCCCTGTCCCCCACCCCACCCCCAACTAATGCCCCCACTGCCTCTCAGCTGCTCTCCAGCAGACAAGGCAGTGATGCTGGAGGATGCCCTGGCCCCAGAAGGCTCGTGGGAGCCCAGTCTGGGGGCCGAGCCCAGCGCAGGCGAAGGTTAGGGCTGGGATCAGCCCGTTGCTAGGCAGGAGGGTCAGAGGAAGGAGGGTTTCATTGCCAAGGCTCACCCAGGCTGCATCTCCATCTCCGTGTTTTCTTTGTTTTGGAGCGGGGTTGCTACTGAGCTCCGTGTCTCTCTAAGTCATGCTTCTGCGGCGCTGGTTCTCACGGGTGACATCCTCTGGGGAAGGAGCTGTTTTGGTGTTCCAAGGATGTCTGAGGAGAGGGCCCAGCTGTGGCTCTGTGAACTCCAGCCTGGGTGTCCTGCTCACACAGATGTGGAGCCTGCAGAGACTAGCAGACAGCCTTCTGGGCTGCAAATCTGGGACCCGGGTTGTCCTCGCACAGTCTTGCTGTGTGACCTGGCTGGGGAGGCGGGGAGGGGCAGCCCCTTTCCCTTCTCTGTACCTTAGTCTCCCCAGCTGTACGCAGAAGGGTTGGATCAATGATGTGTGAGGACATGTGCCCCGTACCAGGCTTTTGAGCAGGGCCTTCTGTCTGTCACCGTCCCTGTGTCTGTCCTCAGTGGAGCAGTCTTCATTTGTCTCATGGGCTTCTCAATGCAGGAGAAGAACGCTGAGGTCTGGAGTCCCACGGGTCTGTCACCGTATGACTTTAGGCAGGTTACTTCCCCTCCCTGGGCCTCCATGTCTCCCCTGCATAAAAGGGAAATAGTCTTCCAGGCCCAGCCTGTGTCTCGGGGCCATCAGAGAGGAGTGGGCTAGCAAATGGAAAGGCCTCAGCCTTGCGGGGTTGGTGGAGCTCTGAAAGAAGATGCAACCGCCACCGTGCTTGGTGGGTGCCCATGCATCCTGCCCATTAGAGCTGTGGGGCTCCTGTTTTCGGGGTCTCCATGGGGTTTCCAAGAGGAGGAGAAGAGTGGAACGCAGACACAAATGGGGCTTTCTCGGGTTTGCACATCACTCCGTCTGCATAGAGCCTTCCTGGCTGGCGTGGGTCCCTCACCCACCCTCCCTCCTGCTGTTTGCTTCTGCCCACGTGCTCCGTAGTCAGTGAGACTGGAGTCAGGTACCTGCTGCTTGTCATTCCCTTTGTTTGATGTTTCTTACCACTGCACTGTCTTCGGTCACTAGATCCCGTGCCTGGCCTTACCCCCTGGAGAAGGGACGTACAGGCTGGTGAGAAGGTGGGGAGGGGATGCTTGGGCAGAGAGGCCCCTCTGCTCTGTTCTCCAACTCTCAGCCTGAGATCAGGGACAGAGCCTTGAATGGAGTCGGACCCACTGTGGCCCCCGGCTGCCAGCTGAGAACTGAGTGAGGGGGATCCTGCCGCTGCGCTGCGGGGACTTCTTGGGCCGGGGTACTGCGAGTTTCCCAGCGCTGGGCATGGTCTTGTGTTGCAGGAGATGATCTCGGAGCAGCGCTGGGTCCTGAGCTCCCTGCTCCAGCAGTTGCTCAAAGAGGAGACACAGCGAGAGGAGGAGCTCCGGGAGATCCTGGTGCGTCTGGCTTCCGCGTCCAGAGTCGCTCATGGGTTTGCTTCCCCTAAATGCTCTTGCCGTTCTTAGGAACACTTTCATTAGTCTAGTAATAGTTCATCAAAGAAAAAATGGAAAGTACAAAGGAAAAGAATCTCACTTCTGAGAGTTGTCTGTTGCTAATATTTTGAGGTATGTTTTCCAAACATCGGGATGCATGTTTATCGTGGTGCGTGTATGTGCCTGTAACACGGAACTGCGCCCCCGTTTCCAACCAGCTCGTTCGCACCTGCTCTTTCCTGTCTTTCGTGTCCTCTACGTTCCTTCCGTGGCTGCATTGAGATGGGCCCTTGTTTGGCCTATTGTCGAGCATACTTCCCGTTTTTTACTTTTAATAAGCAAGGCTGTCTCGGCAGCTAAGTATTTGAGAGCAGCCGCGGGTATTTATTTGCTCAGGACAGATGCTCAGGAGAGTACTTGGTGTGTCCAGGGCAGACCATTTAGCAAGCCTTCGACAGGAGTTGCCCAACTGCCCCCTGGACCCAGATGGGTTTGACTCTCTGGCACATCATCAGGGTGGCAGAGCCCCATTTAGGGGGGCAGGTCAGGGTCACTTCCTCCAGAGCCCAAGTGCACCTGAGTGATCAGGACCCAGTCTTTCCTGTGGCCTTGTTACCGCCCCAGACGTCCTCTGAGCTCCACCGTGGGCCAGGCCCTGTGCCAGGGATGGAAAGGAGGGAGACCAGTTTCTTCCCGAGCCCTGCACGAGCCCAGATGGTGTGTTTGTGCCAGTCAGAAGCTGCCTGTTCCTCACGGTGCCTCACTGCCATCACCTTCAAATTGCATTAATGTGTGACCCGCTCCCTGGGTGCTGTGTAAGGGGCAGCCATGCCGTGGCCGTGTGCTCCCGCCCTCAAGGGGCCTTGGGGACTCACTGTGCACCTCATCAGGACATGACCATCAGGGTCATGGGCTCCCAAAGAGAAGTGTGCCCACAGCCCAGAGAGGGCCAGGCCGGAAAAGGGGAGCCAGCTCGGCAAGGTACAGGAGGGACCACTAGGGGGAGCTGGGGAGATGCCTGCAGTGTAATCCTGCCGCCCACATCACACCGACCCCCAGCGCGCGGCTGCAGTCCTGGGTGGGTGGCTTGGTGGTTGAGAGCACAGGCTACGAGCAATACAGACCTGGGTCTGAATCCTGGCCACGACACGGGCAGCTCTTTGACCTTGGGCTGGCTGGTATTCACTCTGAACTAATCACTCAGTGTCTTCACCTGTGAAGTAGAAACTACTTCACAGAATCGTGAGAATTAAGTACAAGGGCATCTCCCAGTGCACAGCGCGGTCTGGCACGAAGTGCCCTGACGTTGCTGCTGCTGCTGTTAGTATCGTGTGTTCACTGCTGTGTCCTCAGCACCCAGAACAACGCTCAGGAATGTGTGAGTGATGGAGGAATCGGCTTGAATAGCATGTTTATAATTCTCCGGCTTTGTCAGGTGAAGCCCACTCCGGAAGCCAAAGGTGTCCTTAGCATCTTATTTCTCTCCCTGCCTGGCACCCAGAGGACACACTAAGCCTTCTTGGGGGAAGGAGACGGCTGCCTAGTACTTTGCTCTTCCCGTAAGCAGATGAGAAGGTGTCCCCCTCCAAGTCATGATGGCTGGGGAAGGGGGGCGGGCACCAGGTGTCAGCAGCCCAGGTTCCGGTCCCCCCACCAGGTATGCTGTGTCTGAGATGGTTCTCAGCAGTAAAGTGGGGGTAGTGATGCTTCCTGCCTTTCCGGGCTCAGCAGTTTAAAGGGTGAGGCAACAGTGGGTAGGCACGTTCTTTGTAAAATACCAAGTCATCCACGTGCTCAGAGGAGCAGAGTTCACAGGTGTCACTCATTGTTTCTATTCACTGACTTGTAACTAACAGTGTCTGCTTCCTTCTTGGCAGACGGAGTTAGAAGCCAAAAGCGAAACTAAGCAGGAGAATTACTGGCTGATTCAGTATCAGCGGCTTTTGAACCAGAAACCCTTGTCCTTGAAGCTGCAGGTGAGGACTGCTGGCGCCCAACCTGCAGGAGCCTCTGGCCTCAGCGGTGCCCGGCTTCCTGACCTGTCCAGTTTAATTCCATTCATATTTCTGGTGACTAAGTGTACCAGGTCCCCCGGGCAGGGACAGAAACAAGAGGGAGGAGCATTGGTTCTGGTGACTTTTCAGTCACTTCTGGGCAGAGCAGAGACCCACAGCCCGCTGTGCGCTCACCAGCGCAGGGGCTGCGGATGGGACAGACGTGGTCCCCAGTCTCCCCCCCCTCCCCCTCCCCTCCCCTCTCTCCCCAGTCTCCCCCACCTCCCCCTCCCCTCCCCTCTCTCCCCCTCCCCTCTCTCCCCCTCCCCTCTCTCCCTCTCTCCCCCTCCCCT